>NW_010135486.1:56574-98578 GCF_000699245.1 Pterocles gutturalis
GTGTGTTCGTGTCTGTTTCCTTTTACAGAAAAAAATTCAGAGTACCTTTCTGGGTTTTCCAGTGTGTTGCCATCAAAACGTTCTTGTACTTCAGCACTTTTAAAGTAGCAGGTTACTGTGCCCCACCTTTTCACAACTGACATTTTTTCCTTGGGTTTTTACGATGTGTTTGCACTGTTGGTAATTACATTAATGGAAAAGCTTAGCTGCAGCAGCTTCAGCTTTTCATAGCTCTCCTCTCCAGCTGGACAGCAGTTCTGGCACAGAGTGTTAGTCATGCATAGCCCTTCAGCTGAAGCTTTTTACTGAGGGAACCGTTCCTTCTGCCTCTCCGTAGGCAGGAGAAGACCAAAGCTGTCCTGGAAAGGACAAAGGCTTTTTCCTGAGCTGATGAGAGAGCTTTCCCTTGCATGGATCAGACTGACAGGCCCCCGGCACAGGGATTTGATGGCATTTGTGGAGCTGGTCCCCAGGACAATTTTAAAGATATTTATTTTTAGGTGAACCATTAAATTGCATGTTGGTGGCATGCAGGAGTCGTTCCTCGGTAGCTACCGAGCTCCACACCTTCCATCAGGTAGAGGTAGGGAGAGTGAGTTGTCCATTGAGCGGTGTTCTGCTTTTAGCACGGCACGCCTCCCTGCTCCCAGGAATTCCACATCAAACGGAGCGCTGTCTGTCCTGATGCCGTGCTGCGCTGTCTGGACGCTGCAGTAGGCTTTGCAGGCTGTCCCAGGCTTAAGGCAGATAAAGCGATGATTAGAGGGTAATTGTTGTTGGCAGCAGCCAGTGAGCTGCTCAGGGCAGATGACGGCTGTGGCCATGCCATGCTCCTGCTACACCTTTACTGTGGCAGTAGCCGGTTCCACGTGTTTAGAGACAAATTCCTTTGACAGCATTTAAAAGTCAGCAACTGTATGTAAACACAGCTCTCAAGTGAAATGAACAACAGAAGCAGTAGTTAGGTGTCCAACAGAACAGAAGCTGGAAGAGCCACTTTGGTGAGAGAAAATGATAAACAAGGAAAAATGGTGAAAAAAGTCTCCTCCAGGAATAATTCTGTTAAGCTTTACTGATTAAGAAATTGTTACTTTGATGATTTCTGCTCTTCCCCTTTCCCATGGCGCTTGCAGTTTATCTGCTTACAAGTAGAGTTTCCTGGTTTTATTTATTATGTTTTTCTTGTAGGAAGATTTTCTCTTGTTGCTGGCTGCTGTCACATCGGAGGTTGAGGGTTTCCACTGCCCACACATACCATGGGAGCTGCGGGAGGTCTGGAGCAGCAGCGGCAGTCCATCCTGATCTGGGTACCCCTGCTCGCTGCATGGTGTGCTGTCAGGTTAGCGCAGAGAGTTTACAAGAAAGCACATTTTGGCTAACACACCTAGCATAAAACAATGAATAGCCAGCTGTCCCTGCTCCAAGGAGATAGCAACCCATCCAGAAAGTCCTCTGTGTCCCCCTCGTCTGTCCAGACCGGAGGGAAATGGTGAGCTGCCTTTATACACGTGAATGGTAAACAGCCTTGCAGCAGCATTCCTTACAACAGATTCACTAGCAAAGCTACGTCCTGAGGAATACCCGTCTGAATGGAGCTGAGGAACCCTCTTCCTCCGTTAGGGAGCTAAAAACCTGGATGCAAACATGTCTGTGAACAAAGGGTGGCCAGCAAGCAGGATATGGGCCAATTGCTGACAGTGCTGAGTACTGCAGCTTAGACACTAATTTACCTTTTCTGTTTCAGAAGAATGGCAGGGGGTGAACTGGGCGTTAGCAGAATCTTTTTTCTCTAATGAGAAATGTGTTTTAAGAAGATCATTTGTGGCACGCTTCTGTCCAAGAGTGGGAAAGCAGATGCTGTGGTCAATTTTAA
Organism: Pterocles gutturalis; assembly: GCF_000699245.1. Lineage (NCBI taxonomy): Eukaryota > Metazoa > Chordata > Aves > Pterocliformes > Pteroclidae > Pterocles > Pterocles gutturalis. Next base: position 58,448 of record NW_010135486.1, read on the forward strand.
ATGTTAAATGATCCTAGGGGTATTTCTGGAGCTAGAGAATACAAGCTTTTGGGACAAGTTCTGTGGTGTGAAATGTGTTTATATAGTTTATATAAGCAGGGACTTGTAATAGGACTGGATTTCCCTTTCTTTGAGCTATATTTTTTGCTGCAGTTATTGATGGTTTTGCTGATCGTTTGTGGAACTGTTCCTCTACTGTCCACCTTCCCCCCAACCCTGTGTTTTGACTTTTGCGTGGTTTTGTTGTGTTTTTGACTGGGTTTGGGTTTTTTTTTTTAACCTTGGCAAGAAGCCAGCTGTGTGGTGGGTGTGTTTCTGCTTCTAGTGATATGTAAATTTTTAGGCTGGCTTATGGATGCGTCCTGCTAACATACCTGCTATCAAGGTTTGAGATGAGGAAATAATTCTCCTCTAAGGCATATGTTCCAACTCTTAATCCTACCTGAAGCTGTCTGGGAAGAGCCCTCTGTTCCCTGGAGCCCAGCAGTGCACACACTTTGTGTTTCCTGGGACTGTTTTGTATTAGGCGTCCATCTCGTGGTCCGTCCTGCAGAGCTCCTGCCGGTCCCCTCCAGCCCTCTTTTCCCAAAAAGGAAGCTTTGCTCTTTCTGTGCTTTCAAACAGCTGACAGGAGCTGGCTTGGATGCCTTGGAGTAAGGAATCCAAACCATGACTGAGATAATTGTGAAACCTTACTCTTAACAACGTAGTTAATGAGCTCTGGGGGGCTACCGCGCTGTTAAAGCAACTTCTGCAAGCACTGGAAATTCATAATAGGGGTCTGCTACTGAAAATACCTGTTTAAAGAGTTTAGGACCTGGAACTCTTCTGAAGCCTTTGGGGAGCTTGGGGAAGCTGCCCAAAAATGCAGAAAACCGAAGCTGTCCAGCATTTCTTCTTACACCAAGTTCTGAGTTGGTGAATAAATTATGAATGCAACCTATGCTTTTAAACTGTGGTGGGCTTTAAAAGTACAGCCCTTGCTGAATGGTGCTCCTCTGTGAAATACAAATGATTTTCAGATTGATTTAATGATCCATGAAGCCGTAAGTGCTTTTAGGGCTGTTAATGCAGAGATCTTTGATGTTGGTGGGAGAGTGTGTGACTCAGAGTCATGCACTCTGGGCTCTTACTAGCTGGAAACTTGGGAAGTAAAGGGCTGGCCAGTCTGAGCGGTAAGAACAAGAGAGCCCTCGCATACCCAAACGTGTGTTTGGCTCCAGCAGACCAAGGTTATCAAGGTGAGCATTTCAGCAGCAGGCCAGCCTGGAAATTGTTGCTGACTTTGCCATCTGCAAACTGAATACCAGAGCCTCCAAAGATGCTTTTTCTGTACTTTTAGACATGATACATCTGATGACTTTGCAAAACGTTACTTTTTTCCTTGTTATTTTTCATCTTTTGTTACAGTTGTGTTTAAAGGGCTCACTTCAGGACTGATTTTAGTGTTCTGTATAAATTTTATTTATTTACATTTTGGACTTGTTTGGATTGCACAGGTAGTACATGAAGCCGTGCTTGTCTGCAATATGATGTGAACTGTCATGCTAATACACTGATTTTTAATTGAAGAACTTAGTGTTGTGTAAAGTAAAAAAGGAATGGTTTTGTATGCTTTGTGTTTATCTAATAGGTCGTGCAAGTTTCTGCTGTGTATTGTGTATTTGCATGTAACCGCCCGCATAAGATATGTCAGGTCTCTCAAAGAGCCCAACCCAGATGCTCAAGTCTTTGCCATGTATACAAATAAATTATGGCCCTTACCTGATAAGAATGATCTCGTGGTATTAAAGTGCAAAAACATCAATTTATTGGTGACCAGAGGCATAAATCCAATGCACTCCACTAACCTGGAAGAAAAAAAAAAAAAAAGTATTTTCACTTACAGATTTATTAGCAGTATCCCAGTTCAGGGCAAAAAGCCTCAGGCTGTGCAAAGATAATTTCTCTCTGTGGCCCTCTCTTGCCCATCTCCGTGTACAAGTCTTTTTCTGGGGCATTTGTGCAAGTCTCTCAGCTCCCAGCTCGGCTGGGTAATACCAGCAGCCTGCCTGCCCTAGTCCAGTATGCACTGGGTGTCTCGCTAAGGCCGTACTTTGGCAGCAAAGTGTATTGAGAAAATCCACAGATTCATTACCTGGTTCTCTGATGAAGGAAGCAAAAATGAACTGTTTCCTCTCCTAGGGGGAATTGTTGTGGGATGTGTTGATGGATAAATCTCTCGTTTTGTCAGTGATCGCTTAGTTTTGTGAGCTTTTTGCTCTATATCACATAGCTCCTCATGGTACCACTGCAGGAAGGGAAGCTACAGCTCAAACAAGGGACACGTTAACCACCAGGCTGTTACAGCTGGACAAGCCGGGCAGCACTCATCTGTCCGTGGGCAGTGTGTCGTTGCAGCTAAAACCCAGCTAAAAATAAGGTACAGAGCAGATGAGCCAGGGCAAGGCCGGACAAGTCCCGGGGCCCATGTTAAGCCAGTGCAGAGCTGTGATCTGGAATTAGTGGTGGCACGACCAGGTGCTCGTGTGTTCCCTAGGGCTATACAAACGTAGGCTGGGAACTGTTGCTCTCCATTACTTCTCCTCTTTGCTACACTAGGGGATGTGGAGGGTGTCCCTTCTGATACTCCAAGCAGAAGGCACCAGTCCTTCAGCAAAGAGTGGCAGCAGGTTCAAAATGAGCTCAGTTGGATCCTGAGATGGACTTGTCATCTTTTTGGGAGTCATTCCCTGAGCCCGTGGTATCTGAGATGGCTTGTATTCTGAATCTCACTGCACCTGTGGCACTTTCTGCGAGTCTGAGAACCGGACAAGTGCCTTGTGTGAGTCTTTGCAGCATTTCTTCCAGCAGAGTGGTGACAGCTGTTTTTATTTAAAGCTATAAAATGTATTGAAGGAGCTCCCAGCATACAGAAATAACAAACAAGTTTATATCGTGTCAGGACTGTGGAAGGAAGGGCTTTTGAGAAATGATCTCCAGGCGTTCCTTGGGGTACATCTGATGCATGCCGTGGTCTTCACTCTGTTCTAAAAACAACTTCTGTCTCTAAAGCTGGCATGCCTCATCTATTCAGTAGCTTTGGTATCCAGGTATTTACATCAGTGCTGTGCCTGCTAACACCCTGCCCCGGTATGTTTTCTAGCTGCTTATCTTAGTGGGATTGTATATGTTAGAACCTCACAGTGACATTTACACTTCCAGCAGCATTTCTCACATGCTTTCTAAGACCTAGAGCATGGCAGGTCATAGACAAATCTAAAATTGCTTTCGCTCTGAATCAGGTGAATGCAGAGCTGTAGCACTGGGAACTCATTCTCCTGTTGGTGTCTCAAGGGTAAGCTTGCTGCAGCAAGCTCGCACGCCCCAGTAGTGAGAACTCCAGAACTGGCTGAAGCTCCTCTTTTGCTTTTTGTATTACCAGCTTCTGGTCATAGGATGAAAAAAGAATAGTTAAAAGTTGATCCAAATTCAGACACAATAATAGTTTCCTTCATCCTGTTTTAAGTTCTGGCTTTGTTTTGTGTATGTTTGCTGCCAGGTAAGGATGACCTGCAGTTCTAGAAGACCCTCATGTCAGGTGGGGAAGTGATGACAAGAAAATTATGGGGTAAAGTCCTAGCTGTTTCCATTTGAAAAGTTTATCCCAAGTCGGCTCTAAACATATTCAGATATATACAGAATTATGCCTTTGGTGGTTCTGTGTGTCTTCCTAAGTGTGCTGTTGGCATCGATCTGTCATGCAAATGAGCGCTAAGAAATGTTTTTGCTGATGATGCACGGAGGGAAAAAATTATGTCAGAGCAAAGCTGGCTCTGCAGAGCCACCAAGGAATATAGTGCAGGAAATCTTCCGTCCTTCCCAGAATTATTCTGCATCTGGAATTGCTGAGGTACCAGAGAAGCAAATATTTTATGAAAGCAGTCAGCACTTAAAATATTTTCTTTTCTCTTTTAAGTCTAACAACAAAGTAAGATAATGTTTGTGTTTGTGGCCTATTGAGTTCATGCATTTAATGAGTAATCCTGCAACCCAGAGAGTCAGACCTTTCCTTTAATCCTTGTTTGTTTGTAATTCTATCAGCCACTGTCACTCTAAGGATGCCACTGAAGAGAATATAAACAGAGCTAATGCTCTAAGCTGTAATTCGCTTAATCATCTCAGGAAGACGAAAGATACGCAGACTGCATATGAAGTCACAAGAATTTTTTCTCTTTTATTAATTCCTCAGTGTGGTAAAGCTACTGTGGAGTTGTGGATGAGCCTATTCACTACTATTTTTATTTAATAGAAGATTTCATCAGGCCAGTGTCAGCATTACCTTGCAAATGCAGGCAGTCCTGCTGCAGGCTGGGAGGTGCTGCTTCCATTTCGATGGTGTTTCTTCTTCCCAGGCTTCCCCTGCACTCTTGTCCTGGGTTGGATTTTTTTTTTTCTCCAAGGACCTAATAAATCAAAGCACACAAATTTCAGCACATCCCAGAATCTAATGAGAACATCCTGTCATAATATTTTCCACTTGGCGACCTGGGTGGTTTCTTTTGCAAGCACTGATCCCTCATAATTAGACAGTACCAGCAGTGCCACAAAAATTTTGCATATACGCAGTTCCTGGGGAACCAAGTTAGAAGTCTGTTGGAACTGTTTGGAGTCAACGTTTGACCTAAACAGTTCTTCTTTGCTTCCCTGGCTTTTCAAAAGGCATACTTTTTGCCTTAGTAGGGAAAAAATTAGAGGCTTTTTCATGTGTCAATCCGTGCCTATATTGCCTTTGTTACAATTAAGCAGCCTGCTGCATCTCTCATACTCATTTTTTGGCAAAGCTCCACAGAAGCCAACAGGTATTTCTTGTATTCCGGCTGAAGCACGTGGGAGCCATCTGCCAAAACGTCTGGCCATTGACTCCCGGTAGCTTCTTGTTCCACATCTAAAGGGCCAGATCTTCAGAAGGCATCAATGTCTTAAATTGTTCTCTCAAGGCAGTTGGTAAGGAACACATCAATCCCAGCACAGAGTGCTGTGGCCCTGCTGTGAGGTGTGGCCTGGGCTGGGCGGCGTTCACTCCAGGTGTGTGGAGAGTTCTGTATTGAAAAGTATCAGTCCTCGGCGTACCTTCCCTTTTTATGTCAGAAAATTGCTTTACTTCTTAAACATTGTGCTTTGGGAAATGAGCAGGGCTGCCTTCGAGGGTTTGACAGGTTATGGTCAGGGGCAGTAACGCCGCTGGTACGTCAGCTGCCTTTCCCCAGCAGAGCCAGCCTTTTTCCACACCTTTCTTGCCTTTGATACAAGAGGAGCTTGCAGCTCATTGTTTGTGTCCAGTAATTTATCTTGTCACTGTCCTGGATGCAGATGCACAGAAGCTCAACAAAGAGAAACAGATAATTGAGTGAGCTCTATAGCAGCCTGAAAGACCTGAGCATTGGGACTGGGAAAAAGGGCGGAGAAAATCGTACTGAGAATGGCTGTCCCCACCCTGGGAACACAGGGCTTGGGAGCGGGAGAAAATTCAGAGCTTCAAGGAACTATAACTAGGTGAGAAAGCAATCATGGAAACTCATATTCATCCAGTGGTTAACAAGTAGAAAAATGTGCAATGGCCATGTAGTGCGACTTCAGAAGTGACATCATGAGCTGGCCTAGTTTCCTGTCTTTGAAAATAGCATAATGGAATTTTTTAGTTGCCCCAGAATACGGCTGTCCTCAGGGACATTTTATACATTAACACGCTCATTAAGAAGGGATATACCTTGATCTCATTCTGTGCCAAACTGATTTTTCATTATTTTCATTTTCAGTGAGGTTGTGGAGCCTCCGTAGACACTGCTGCCAGCTGTATTTTTAGGAAAAGGCTAAATTAGGCAATTGAATGCTTGCTTCTCCTAAGTTTGTCAGTGGGTCAGAATCTTTTGCCAAAAAGAAACTCTAGCGTATGGCTGACTGGGTGACATCATCCTGCTCCTCGAGAGTTCAGACGTGTAGCCTACGTACGTGTCGCACAGCAGAGGCTGGGTGCAGCGACGCAGCCGTAGCTCTCGCGGCTGATGACCAGCTCGAGCACCCAGGCTGGCCGCGCAGGCAGTTCTGCCAGTGCACCCGACATACTGCTGTCCTCCTCCAGCACCACTGCGGGGTCTTCACCAGGCTCGGGGGAACCTCACTTCCATGCTTGCAGCCCCCCAATCTCTGTCTTTGCTCGTGCTTCCTTTCTCTCCACGGATCTGACCTCCACTAATCAGTTTTCATGCGTATACTCAGGATCCCTCCTGAAATACAATTCCTCCTCCTCTGTTTGCTCTTTTTCTCAGGAGACAGCACAGCACAATTCCTGTGAAGAACACTGCTGTTAAAGGTAGGCACTAAACCTGTGTCTAAACCATGTAGGTTTTGAGATGCAAAAGTGCCTCCAAAAGGGATGCAGGAAAAGGCACAAATCTTCAGGGCCCAAGCGCAGCGGCAGCCGCTGTTGTGTTGATTCAGCAGGGTTCGATGAAGGCAGATCTCTTGTCTGCAAGTCTGGTGTTCTGGACAGGCATCACCTGCTCGCTGAGGTCTCCCAGGGTCTCCAGTGTCGGTATGTCACACTCAGCTCGGTTTTGCTGAGTGAAATGTCTGAAGAAAGGATGCAACATCCAGCCATGTCCTGTTATCCCTTAAGCAAGTGAGCAGAGAGGAGGAACATACACACGTAGATACACATAGGGAGTGCTCCTGATACCAGTGCCATTGCCAGGCAGCGCAGGTATCACAGAGATCAGCCCACGTATTTTACAGTGTAAACAGGAGTGTAAGAATCTTCCATGTGAGAAACACTTAGGCTTCTCTTTAGGGATACAGAGGTTTGAGCGATGACAGTGTTCATGAAGTTAGAGTTAGGCAGGTCACAGCTTTACTTAAAGAGCTATAATTTCATTCTTTTAAAATTACTCTCTAGATAGAAAGATGCATGCTGTAACCCAGAATATCTTTTTTTATTATTTATTTTTTGAATACAGGAAAGCATTTAGGAGGGGCACAGTTTTGCCAAATTTTTGACGTAGGTGTTTATGTTAAAAGCTCAGTGTTTCCGAAAAAGGATTTAGAAGGGAGGCAGACATGATTGGTCTGCAAAGGGGCTGTGGCTTTAGAATATGTACATTTGGGTTCACAAAGAGGCTCTGTAGATAGATTTGTGCTCAACAGAAACTTACCATCTGATTCCAGCAGCGTGGTTCCGAGTCTCTAGAGGTTGCACAAGGCAAGGCTAGCAGCTGTGGCTTTCAATGAAATACAGTGAGAAAGCATGTGGGGAGGTTTCCTTCTGGTGCGTCTCTGTTCCATTTCCACTATTTCATTTGCTTCATGCACAAAACTCCTCCTGTCTTTTCTTGGCAGAGGAACCCCAGGTGGACTGGAGGAAGACGTCATTCTTTCTCTCCTCATTTTTGCTAGATGGTGCATGGTAGACAGGCTCTGATGGACACTGTGAAAAAAGAAAAAACAAAATACACACCTGCACATGTGCATATGATGCTGTATGTTTTGTCTTCCTACCCAAATGTTTGCATAACCACTTCACTTGGTGAAGGAGCACGGACTAATCTCCCTCTGACAGGTAAGATCATGATGTAAAAGATGCAGGTGACTAACAAAATAAAAAAGGAAGAGATAATGAAGCAGCTAATTCCCCTTTGAGATGAGGAAGGATTAGTCTATCTAGCACAAATCCACAAACAAACAGACTCATTTCCTCTGTGTGTAACAGAGAATATTGCCATGCAGCGACTGCCCTCCCTCTTTAATGTGTTAGACAATGCAGTCAGAGCTGCCTGCTGGGCTGTGTAGAGTGACTTGCAAAGAACTTCTGTCTTCAAATGGTTCATTTAAATAATTCCCTTCAGTAAGCATCGCTGTGATCTCTTCCCACTCTTAAGACGGCAGTCATTCCTCCAGCTTTTGCTTGTGAATTACTTGCTCTGTGCTCGAGAGAGGAGTTTAATCAGGAAAGATTGATTTCTCCGTTACTTGCTCCCACTTGCAGGTAAGGGGGTGTCCAGAGGCACTCGTGTGGCGTTCAACTAGTGAATCTACAGGGGTGCCTGCATGTGAACTGTTCATCTCCGTGCTGAAACCACCCTGGGGTTTAGATACTTGCAGACAATACGCTCCTGGCAGCGCTGATGCTCAGCAGTTACCCAGCCTCAGGCACCTCAGGTTTCCCAGAGCCCTGGATTAGCATGCAAAGATTATGATGCATTTTTCTTTGAATGCTAATTTTCTTTACAGCCTGTAATCCTACACAGGGAAGTCACAGCACGTGTGCTACTCACCCATTGCCTAGTGAGCACCAGAAGCTTGGCTGTGTTCTGTGTCCTGAGCCCCAGTGGCAGTACCAACAGGTAACACATTTACTAGTGCTGCGGGTGTGGGCGAGTGCAGAATTTGGACTGAAAAAACAATTTACATATCTTTTGGTTTTGGTGAGAGGGAGGGTAGAAAGGAAAACAATGGTTGCATTTGGTTTTTATTGCAATACAGAAAGTCTGGGAAAGTCCTCCTGAGCACAGCCAACAGTCTTCTTTCTGCATTAACAAAGACTTTGTGCAGGAAGCACTCAGGCTGAAGTCTGCCCTTGTACTGTCAGAACCCGAAGTATCTACTGAATGAACTGAGTGGGGAATGCTGATGTCTTTACTGGTTGTAGCCAGGATGCTCAGAACAAACCTACTGCTTTTTAAAATTGGCCAGAATTAATGATGATCAATTATGAAAAAAAATATGGTTGAGGTATTTGGAACAGACTTTGATGCTAGGAAAAGGTTCACTGACTCTGTGAGCTCTTGGAAAGTGTCTGCTAGTGCCCTAGTACTTAGATGAATCCTGAGCAATGGCACAAAGAAAGAGATTTAATGACTGGGCTACAGGAACGTAGCCACCATCTGGCTTTGGGCTCTCTTCTCCTGTGATGCCATCATCCCTTTGCTCTTGGCAAAGGATGCAGATGGCAGCATTGCAGACGGAGCTGCCGTTAGTATGTGTAACCTGGGCTTGACTCTGGTTGTTTGAACTCGCTTACGGAAAACAGACAAACAAGAGAATAGGTAAACGACTCGTATTACCCTGGATTTTTTGGAGAGGGCATAGCAATTTACAGAATGAGGCTTATGTAGCACTAAGAACAGTAGCCAAAGAATTAAAAACCAGACAGCATCAGGAAAAGTGTAGCTAGAGTGGGTACTGCTTAATATCCTGAAAAGTCCTGGTGTGTTTTGTGGAATCTGCTGCGTGCCAGGGTGAGTGAAACGGTTGGTTTTTCACCACTGAGCCCAGCCAGGGGGAGGCTTGGGGTTTCTGTGGAAAGAAGTATGCAAGTTGCATTTCAGGAGGTGGGAGGCTCAACACTTGAAAATGTTTCCAGTACTACTTTTTCTTTTTTTCAAATCTTGTCCAAAAATGGCCATTACATTTCCTCCTAGAGTGAGGTTATTTTTTTTGTTTTGTTGGGATTGCACACTTGAAAAATATTCTGTGGGTGCACGCATGGAAAATATTGGCATACTGAGAATACCCTCTGTGTGCAAAGGGTGGTTACATACTAGAGAGGGGTGAAAAAACAGAAATCCTTCCTGAGTCCCTCTGCCTGCTCACATGCACACAAAAAAGAGATTCTCCTCTTCCTCCGAACCGCAGAACCACCTATTTAAGAAGGAAAGTGACAGCCAAACCAAAGGTGCTGCCCAGTGTTGGTTCTTTCTGAAGGGATCTCAAGCTCTTCCACCCATGCCGCGGGCGCAGCAATACGATGCCATTACTGGTATATTTCCGTTGGACACTGCGCTTGGCAGCTTTGCCAGCTGCAGCAGTTTTTAGAATTGGAGCTTGTCTATGAATTTCCTACTTGTGTGCTGTCACAGGGTTGGCATTCTTGAGAGCGAGAGGACTTGCGGTTGAATTGTAAAGCTGTTTGCAGACAGGTCTCTCACCCGCAGTGGCGGGCTAAGCTTCTGAAAACAACTGGGGACAAGCTTGCCGTTTGATGTGGGGTTTGGGAGAGTTATTTACGAGTTACTGTGAACCACTGTGATACCTAGGAGGGAGAGGCTTCCCAGCTAATCCAGCTGGTAGTTGAATCTGCTCAAGGTGAGTTACAGCAAGGCCATCCAGCACATTTGGCAACATCGGCCCTGGTCCTGCTGTCCTTCCACAAGCAAAACTTCTTGCCTGAAAACAACCAAAGGGCCAGTGTACTTGCAGCCTTGGCTTTCGCCAACTTGTACAGGGAAAAAGGGCTTGAAAGCTGTGCCCTCGACTGGGGAAATGCCCTGTTAGAATACCAGTTAACATGAGTGGAAGGCAGGACCGTCCTCTCCTTTCTCTCCAGTGGCTGCTGGTTGCTTTGGCTGGGTTAAAGAGCAGGGAGATCCCTGGGTGTTTAAGGGCGCTCCATCATCTCCTTCTCCTAAATGGAAGGGTGGGGGGAATGGGGATGCTCCCTGACTCCCTGTCCCAGAGCCAGAGGCTCAAGAGCAGCCCAGTTCCCAGTGAGGACTGCAGTATGTAGCTAATGGTTTATACTGGAAGATGTTCCCAGCAGGCCTCTTCACTGGCTGGTACACTGGCTTAGATTTGGGAAGAACTAAGTAGCCTACAGCTATGACTTCTTTCCTGTCAAAAATCCATGATGGTATTTTACTTTACTCTCCTAAATGTAAGAAATAGCTATTGAGTCATTTCAGATACAGGCTATTAAATGCATCTCCTGAAAAGCCAATCCAAAGCAGTTCATCGGAACTCTGCCCCTTGACACCTGTCTTCAAGGGACCCTTCTAATATTTTGTGATATTCACAGGATAGGGTATTCCAACACCTGCTTTTTCAACAAGAATTACAAAAATAGTAAGTCAGTCAGAAATTCTAGCTTAGCTGTTCCAGAGACGGGGTATGAGGGGGGAACACCCAACACTGCTATTTGGTATCTTTTCAACGTGAATTGGGGCTGACCATGTTACTTTTGAGCGCTAAAGGCACGAGCTGGGCATCGCACAGCATCCCCAGTGAATGCTGTGGCACTCCAGAGCACATGCCTGATGTGTTGCAAAAAAAGGAAGGGGGAAGTTCTGGGTTAGCAAATTAAATATTTGGCCTAAATCTCCTTAGAGATTAATAGAATGCTTGAAATAAGAACTGTGTGATAAATTATAGAACCATACGGTTGAATTAATTTTTTCATTGGGTATCTGGTGACTTCCCCCATCCCTATGCCACTAGAATCATCTCTTCAGAGTTCCTGATGTATTTTATCCAAAGAAGTGGCGACTATACAGGTGAGGATGCTGTACAGAAGGATGTTTTTGAAATGGAATTGATGTTTACATCTTATTTCTTGTAGAGTCTCTTCTTGGCGGCCTTGGAGACCTGAGTTCCCTGTACAGCAGCGTAGAGCAGCAACTGAACGAAACCCTGCGGCGACGCAGGCACGCAGGAGACAACGACTACAACATTGAGGTGCTGCTAGGTGTGGACGACTCTGTCGTCCGATTCCACGGCAAAGAACATGTTCAAAACTACCTCCTCACCCTCATGAACATAGTGAGTATCTTCCATAGTTCTGCACTGCTTGTTTTGGATTGTGAAAGGCTTTTGTAAACTCTTGCAGGAGCATGTAGGAGACCATGCTTGGTACAAATACAAATGTGATCATTTTGTCTGCTGGTGGATATGGTTCTCTCTTTTCAAGATGTTCCTTTAATGGATCTTTTTTGCAGTAGTTTTCTAGGGCACATTCTAGGGTAATTCCAAGAATTTGGAAATAGTTGAAAAACAGTGGGGAAAAAATGTAAACTTGATACATTTCTAATAATTCCTAACTTCTCTCACAACACAATTCTGAAGGAAAACTTGGTTAAAGAATAAACATGCGGAGTGAAAAAGTGTTCAAAACACCTAACAGCCCTTCGAAAGAAAGCAAACCTTCTAGTAACGTCTGTTCCTTACCTGGTGTAGCAATCCATCTTTATATAGAAACTGCGAAGGAACAGAGACTCTTAGAACTCCTCTATCATAGTGCATCTTATGGGGCTAGCAAGTACTTTTGTCTGTGTATACATTTCTGGCTGTAAAATCAACAGCAAGGTATTAATATGTAAAATTATGGTCTTGAACTACGCTATCAGATTCTACGGAAATGCACGTTACAGAAGAGCACAGGTCATGCTGGACATTAAAGGTCATGTATTATACCAGCACGGAGTGCTAGAGTTGCTCAAGCTTCAATGATTTCTGGTTTTTATATCTTAGAAAAAAAATCTTAAAAATATATATGACATGAATGTAAAGGAGGATATGTATAATCCCTTGCAATGTGTCACCCTTTCTCAATGCACTTAAGCATCAGACCCCCATGGATACATCTTAAAAGCTGTGGGGACCATAAGGTTTTCCAGGAAAGAGAAGCAATATCCAATGGACAGATTATAAGAGAATAGGTTTGCAATTAATAATGATTTGATGAGTGTAGAAATTATTGTCATTTTTACACACACCTTTTTATTCCTGGAATAATATAAAAATTATTCCTTGGGCTTACAAATCATCCTTCTAACACTTTATTCTACGTCACATCAACCACCATCACTCCTGACCAGGAGAATTCAGTCCTCTCACTATGGCAAAGTATCGGAAACACCTTCTCCCCCTCATCCCAGAAACCCCATCTCAGCTCCCCTTAGTACGCAGCATTCCACTTCAGGAGGGACAGCTGATGCGAACAGGGCCTTCAGTCCCTGTTTCATGGTTAGCGTAGTGCTGGTGCTGATAAATTGTGTATGCATTGCTGCTCTTGCTGCCTTCCCCTGGCCCGAAGTTACCACCGTTTTGCCTGCAGGGACAGGCAGTGAGGCTGCCCGTGGCGCTAGCGTGTAAGAAGGTTAATTGGGGCTCACCCTTTCACTGAGTCCATTCTAACCTCAGTTACATGAGGGGTGACTGGTGATTGCTGGGGTGACAGGAACGACCCCCTCACACCTCATCAGGCCAGTGGAAAATCTGCTGCCAGTGGGTTAATGAAAGAGGTGAGATCAGTGACACAGTGAAGGGGCGGGAGAGCAGGTAGCAAGACTCAGTGTTGTATACAAGACTGCTCGGGACAACACCTTTGTGTTAGACCTCATGTAGCACAGGTAACACAGAAATGATAGAAACTGTCTTAGTTTTCCACGTGCACAAACATGCTGAGTATCTTTGAAAATCTGCCCCACCTGTTCTAGCTCCCAAAATGAGGACCAGCAGTTTAAAAACCTTATCCATAGACTTTGACAGGAGAAAAAGTTTCTCTATGTGAATCTAAACCAACTGATATCTTTTCCAGCATAAGTCTGTGAAGAATTATAAAAACTCTCTATAGAATTATACTGTGCTATAAATCTAGAATAAGAAACTCCAGACATACACACACATTGTAACTGAAAAACAAAATTTAGTCTGCTACCATTCACAACCTGCAGCTTTGTTCAGTCCCGTGCCTTTCCTACTGTTCCTGTAATTGGGAGCGTACATGTTGCAGGTCACTGTGGTATTCCAGTATGCCAGGGGAGCTGCTCTCTAACAATAGGCGAGTGGATGCTGTAGAGTCTTGGTGTGATGAAAAGGGGCTGTTGAGTAATGCCTTTGCATTTGGTTTTGGAGCCCAAGGCATTTAATCATGACTTCCTCCTCTCCTCTGACAAGCACACAGAAAGCCTTTGACTGCGGTGTGTTAGGAAGCTGGGCGTGAAGCTCTTGGAGGAGAAACAAGCCACTAAACCTGGGCTGCTCTGTGGATCACCTCTGAGACACTAGGGGATTGAGAGCCAGGAATGTATGTCTAGTAACTGTGTGTCTTTGCTGTTAGTAGAAGCTTCTTTTTTTAGGCTTGAGGGAATTAGACAGCACATGAGCAAGTCTTTGCTTGTTCCTAGAAGCTCCTTAGCCACTGGGACTGCAGCTGTTTGGTCCAGTCCCCTGCTGACACCAGCAGACGCAGCTCAGCACAGCTGAATTTGGTTGACAGGCGTGAACCTGACTTTTGGGTTTAGTGTTAGGTTTGGATCTAGCGGTGTGAAGATCCAAGAATTGAAGCTTGCATATCTAAACTTTACTCTTCCTAAAAAGGGGAGGCTCTAGATGAGAAGGAATTTGTGATGGATGTTTCTTGCCTTCCTGAGGGCAGTTTTGCCCTGTGTAATGCAGCACAGGCAAGATAGCTCCAGAGGAGCTTCAAAAGAACACTGTAAGCAACACTATTTTGCTCAAGCAGCGTTAAATCACATTCATTTAACCTTGTGCCAAGAGTGGTTATCATGGGCACAGTGCTGTGGTGACACAACTCCACTGCTCAGTGCCAGAGCTGGTTCACCAGCAACCAAGCAATTCATGTCCTCGCTATGCCATTGGGAGCTCCAGCCCTGGCGGTTCCGTTTCAGCTAAAGAAACACCCGAGATGTTTCCCTGTACTTAACATCCATACGTACTCTAGGCTGAAGAAACAGGCTGGAAAACCCAGCATCAGTGATGCATCTAGAACAGCTGTTAAAGGTCAGCACTGGACGTCAGAAACCCAAATGAGCACATCTCATCCAAAGCAATGAAATCTAGTGTGGGCCCTAGCTTTCAGGTAGAGCTTTACCATTATCCCACAGCATGAACTGCCAAAGTCACTGACAGCCTGCTTTCCAGAAGGGCTGAGGGCTAAACCCACCCATGGAGAGAAGGTCATTCCCCTGGAGCTGGTTCTGGGAGCTTGGTGGCCTCTCTGTTGCTGGGCAGTTGCAGCTGAATTACTTGAGGTGACAGAGTCAATGTTTTCCTGATCTTACCTTTACCAGGAGCATGCAGGGAGCTGCAGCCTCCATCTCCTGAGCCCTGCCATAGCGTTAGCGCTGTTCCTGATCCCCAGCACAGCATCCCTCGGGGAACCTGCAGAAGTACAGCGGGAAAGCGTGAAAGAGTGAAAACTGACAGAGGAGTGGGAAATGGGGTGCAGCAGGACTGAGACAGCATGACCTCCCTTCCTTTCCTCGTCTCCCTCCCTCTCTCTGTCTGTTCCCCCACTCTGGTTTATACTCCAGGGGTAGGGCAGCTCTCGAGTGACTCTCTGGGTCTGTCCGGAGCAGGGTCCTGTGTCTGTCACGCGGTGGTGTGCCACAGCAGCGCTGAGGTCACTTCTTGCAGGAGGAGAATCAGTTTTCACCACTGTTGAATGTTTTATGGGAATGTGGCAATGCCAGGGTACTGGTGCTTTGCAGATAGCTGTTCTCTTCTGTTGTCTCTCATAACATCGCTTTCCTCTCCTCTGTGCTACCTAAGAGAAACCTCTAACAAAAAGAGAGGATCTTTATGGGGCTGTATTCAGTTTAGAGGAATTTTTTCAACTAAAAAAAAACCAGAACAGTGAAACATTCATAATGATCACTTTCAGCACGAGGTAGCCAGTGCACCTTAAGTGGACACTTAAAAAAAGCTTCATGTTTACAGCACTGTTGCATTAGATCTGAAATTAAAGGCCGCCTGCATTAGGCAACTGATATTTGTTACTCCCTTGGGGGGTTACTTATGACAAAGCTTCCCTGGCTTAAAGTCATTGAGATCAGACAGATAGACACAGACAGCACTCGCTTCTACCGGGGGGATTCGGAGTGGGTTCGGACTGTGCTCCCTGCACAGACAGTTTGTATTGCTGAAGAATGTGAAATAGGAGTTAATGTAGTTCTGGCAAACGTGGAAGCAAGTAAAGTTTTTAATCCAGAAAAATGGAGATGAAAAGTTATTGTTTGTGTGAGTAACAAAATATTCTTGGCAGAGTCCTTGCAGGGAATCATTTTCTTTTTACCACATACTTCATGAAACATCAACAATGAATCTTCGTTAAAGACTATTTCAGAATATTGTCTCTTTAGTTTTAAAAACATGTAACTGTCCACAGCAGAGCTGATGCACTGTCCCAAACCACTCCCATGTTTTCGTACACGTCGATGGCTCCATCTGGTGGGAGTACCTGTCTGCTCAGAGCCTGTGCGAGCAGACACCTCTTCCCTGAGCAGCTGCGGGTCAGCTCCAGTAAAGACCGTTCCCTCTTCTAGAAGGAATGCTTTTGTAAGAATATCGTCATTCCTGTCAAGAAAGGAAGTCACTCCTGGGAAGCTGCTTTTTTCTTGGTACAAGGGAAACTGTGAACGTTTTTTCTGACACGAACCTTTGTGGGAGCAATGGTATTGCGGTAGCAGGGAGAAAATTGAGCTGAATGATTGAACTTTGGAATAATTGCTTCACAAGACAGGCACTCTGAGTTATGTGCTCATTCCTTGTAAAGCGGTCCTGCTGACAGGCTGTTCTCAGCTGGTCCTAAAAGGGATTGCATTTCTGAAAAACAGTGATGAAAATTGCTGTGCCAGGTCCCACAGTCTGGACAACTCGGAATGACCTTTTTCCCTGAGGGGAAGGGAGAAGTTCTGTTTAGCCTGATTAAAAAACAAAAAAACCCAAAAAAACCCCAAACCTCTAAATCCTGCTCAAATATACCAGCCTCTGAACAGTGGTATTTATTTTTCACCAATTATCCCTAATATAATATTTATTTTGTTTTGAGGGGGGTGAGTAACTCCATGATGATCTGCAGATGTTTCAGCCCCCTAATTTAGACTCTGGTGGCAGGACATTTCTCACCTTCCCAGACACAAGGAAAGTCCTCAAGAACGATTTTTGACGCATCTGCGTAATACTGCGTTTTTAACTGCACTTCCACAAATACTCTTCTTAGTACTAAAGTGACCACATAATTCTAATTTTTCTTTAAAAATTAGGGCAGCAGGATTAGTTGCTTCTAAAAAAAAAATTAGTCAAAACAAAACCACCATGAAGTATTTCAGTTGTTCAGTGAGCAGTGGAAGAGCAGAGTTACCTCTGGATTTCTGCCTTGTGGCTGGGCTCTCTAACAGGACATAAGCTTCTCTTGTGCTGAGAGTGTTCTCCAAGCTCCCATAGGTGTGCACGATAAAGGATACACAATCTTTCTTTCCTTGCAAGCAGTAATAAGACTTACTTCTAATCAGCTGCTCATTTTCACAAAACTTCTGGATACTTTATTTCTTTGAGATTGCTCTTGTTTTGCAAGTGTTGCTGGAAGGTGGGAAACGGGGCCACGTAAACGGTATTGGGGTGTTAGAACTAACAGAGGGAGTGACTATCCAATCTTTATTTCCTTTGGAAAGGAGGCTAAAATCACTTAAATCAAAATTTTGCCTTTAAACAATGTGTACAGATCTCACTGGAGACCTCTGCAGACCTGCTCTGGTGCAAAGCCATGGACTGTTTCATGAGGACTCCCTGTGGCCTTACAAGTTTGCTCTTCCCTGTGTAATTTCTGCAGTCCTTGAGGACTAGGGTTTGGAGGGCTCACAAGGCTGACTTACGGATGGGTGTTTTCTCAGGTTAGCAGTTGGTTTAATGTAGTAAGTCTTTCCAGATCATGTAAACATTACATGCTTTCATGCAGTTGGTGAATTTTTTTAATGGAACGTGTTGACTTGCAGAAATCAAATCTATTTGGAGATATTACTCTGTAAGATATACTACACCGTTTATGTCTCTGGCAATGCTGTTGACTTTAAAACTTTCAGATGAAAATTTCCAAAGCATTTACGGGATTTGGAAACACTTTGCCCATTAATTTTAAGATTGATTTAGAATCAAGAGTACTATTCACATCTTGAAAGCTTAACACATGCCTACATGTGTGCAGAAACTGAGCCTCATTGTTTGTGTCATTGTCTAAATATTCTGCCTTCCCAACCTAGAGCTGCAGAACGCAAAAATGGCTTTAAGTCAAAGCCTCAAGTATTTTCCAAGGACAAACCAATGCTGAAGTTAACGGCACATTTCCTTGAGTGAGAGCTACTGGCAGCAGAATCTTTTACAAAATGAACAAAAATGTGCTCCCTTGCTCTGCCGGCTGAAATACTCATCCCATGTGTTTAAGCAGATTGAAGTGAGGCAAATGATTGACGAAGCAAATAGGAACAGAATCTGGAATTCATCCACAGTTAGAGTGGCCAGATGGCACAGCAGAGGCGGCCACGGGGGATGGATGGGGATGGTTTTATCTCTTGTTAAAGCAAACTCTATCTGCTTTTCAATCCCTCAGCGAACTCGAACACACGGCCATAGCCTTGCTTTCAGGAATAACTTCATTTCCCCATTATGTTTATCAAATGAGTGAAATTAAGCTTTCAGCTAAGTATTTGCAGGGTTTGAAGTCTTTTTTCCCCAATCAACTTTTCTGTTGGCTCTGATCCAAAGGCCCTGAAACTTGAGAGGAGTCTTGACATGTGCTTCAGCAAGTTCTCTGGGAGGCGGTATGTGATGACGGGAAGTGTATAGTCTACATTCCTACTGTGTGAAAATGATTTGGGACTTGAATCCTCTTCTGAGGATACTGGAGCAGTATAAGCACTTGAAATAACATGTCTTTGGGAGTTCCCTTGGTATCATCAGTGATTTTTTCTTTTTAATTTTGCCTTTTTTTTTTTTTTTTTTTCCTCCCTCAGGTGAATGAAATTTACCACGATGAATCCCTGGGTGTTCACATAAATGTTGTGCTGGTCCGAATGATCATGTTGGGGTATGCAAAGGTAAGCAAGCCTCTGAACCAGTTCTCCACCTTCATCTTTGTAATTACAGTCCACGTGAGTCACATGAAAGGCTGTGGAAGCACAAGTCTGCTAAACAGCTGCTTCCAGAGAACTTTCCCTGCTTGGCCTGTGCTAAATGTGCTTCTGCCCTCTTTCCTGAGCCCGACCACGAGTGTCCCTTTCGTGACACAGGCACAGGACTGGCTCGCAGTCAGAACACTCATTATACATAACACTACATACATTACTACTATACATTACACTCATTATACTGTCTTCAAAAAGAAACCCTAAAGATGTGCTATTACACATGCACGGTCAGTGTTACACATTCTCTTTTCTCCTAGGAAAGAAGGCTACCGTGACTTAGAGGGATAGGGTATTAGGAAGAGAGAAGTGGGGACCTGGTAGTCCTCCAAGAAAATAAAAAGTTGTCAGAATTTCCTACCTTTAGGAACTCCTGGGTCTAACGTGTTGCTCTTTCAGTCCATTAGCTTGATTGAAAGGGGGAATCCCTCGAGAAGCTTGGAGAACGTTTGCCGCTGGGCGTATCAGCAGCAGAAGTCGGACCCCAATCACTCTGAGCACCACGATCACGCCATCTTCTTAACCAGGCAAGATTTTGGGCCTGCTGGTATGCAAGGTAATGCAGCTGACCTGGAGCAAAAGTATCTGGACTTGGTGGGGTTTGCCTATTGCCTGCCAGAAAAGAGGAACATTTGAAAATTGCATTGTTATATGATCCTGAGACAATAAGCAACACAGGCCTTCATTCAGCCAATACTTGAGGTAGTGTTCCCTTTTAAAGAAGCTTGTACACTCATCCTATCTTTCAGTTCCCCAGTCTGGCCCTGGGAAAGGTGGGTACGGACAGGCTGAGCATGTGCTCGTTACTCTCTTGTGGAGAGAAAGCACTTCCTCCCATTCATTTTACATACTTTTAAAAAGCAAGTAGACCTTGCCGTGGTAGTCCTTGCCATTTATATCTGACTGGAGCAGGTTATGTTTCTTACTTGAGAGATGTAAGTCAATAGCTATGCAGTTTCTCCAAACACGGGGCAGGGGGTGGGACAGACGGGGTGTATGCAGGCATCACTGGGAATGCTCAGTGCACTTTGCATTCAACTTCGCTTTTATTTTATTGCATCATTCACTGTAGATTTTTTTTTATAGCTGGTGTACCGGCTACTTTGATACCTGCATTAATCTTTACGATTCAGGGAACTCATGATAATGGGAAGTTTCCCCACACACACCAGCAGTTCTGCTTCCTCTCTAAATGTTCCCTGTATCCGTCCCTAGAGATTCTCGTGATAAAACCCTGGAGCTTCTCCTGCTCCTTCAGCCACACGCCCTGCTCCAGCACTGCGGCTGGTTCTGTGGCTCCATCCCTTCTGCCAACCACGAGTCTCCTCTAGTGTTGTGCCTGTCCCCTGTGCCTTTGACTCCAGTCCTGCACCATGTGCTGGCTGTTCGGCTGGAGATGTCTTAGATATCTGTGTTCAGTACTTCCCTGCTCCCTACACATTTCAGGGGACATAAGGGTCTGAGTTCTCCTTCAGGTCTGGGCTGGCGTGGCTGGAGTGAAACTGGTCAGGATGAGCTGCTGGGCAGAATTCCCTCTCTTCTGAAAGATTTGAACTTTTACTGAGGAAAAGACAAGTGATATGCACCCGGCAATATGTAGGTGAAGGTACTAATATGAGCACAGGCAAGAAAACCCCAGCCTGTAGCTCCACCTTGTATGTTTTTGGTGATAAATGTGTAAGTGCCTGAAGTAACACACGTGCCTGGGGAACCAGTCTCTGTCAGAGCCATTTACTCTGTTGGACAGCAGTTGCAAAGACAGAGAAAAAATTAACAAAGGAGAAGAATCCTAGGTTCTTCTCAGGTAGTAAATTTATTGGGGTGTCTTGTTTAAAATCAGTGCAATGGGTAAATGACTCAGAGGTGATTTCTTTCAATAGGATATGCTCCTGTCACTGGCATGTGTCACCCCGTCCGAAGCTGTACTCTCAACCATGAAGATGGGTTTTCATCGGCTTTTGTTGTTGCTCATGAAACTGGTCACGTGTAAGTCTAACTTTTAAAATTAGATTACCAACAAAATATGCTGCTGCATCTCCTGCTTGCTTCAAGTGGTTTCATTTTAATGGCTATATGAATGCTATCTCTTCATTTTATTTTCATCCCCTTGGAATGCACCAGTGGTTTAAGCAATGAAGAGATAAGTAGGGGAAGAAGGGAAGGGGAAGAGAGAGGGGGAACTTGTTTTCTGTAGGGTGAAGGTGAGGAAAAGGTCAGTAAAACACCTGGAAGGCCCACACAGTAGCGACAGTAGCTTGTCAAGTTTCCTTAACTTCCTTCTTCTTGACTGAAAGCACTGATTTGTTAGATTGGGCACTTGTTCAAGAATGATAAAACGTTAGGTTAGGAGTAACTGATTAAGCAAAGATCTCAGCTGTCTGGATGAATTGTCAAGCACTGAGGATCTGATTTTTGTCTTCCTTGAGTAGTGCAGGCTACTCGTTCAGCTCACTGAGTTTTTTTGCCAGTGTCAAAGTAATACAGGAGAAATTTAGCCAAACTGGAGATGACCAAGTCACTTGCATAGTAAGCTGTACCAGGTGCGTGCTTGGAGATGTAACATGCTAACCACGGTAGCTCTGTGGAGATGCAGCGTAACTGTGTTATCTCTGTGTTTAAATAGGTGCTTTGGAGGAATGAGTATACAAACAGGAACAATTCAGTGTCTGAGTGAACTGCTCCCTAATGAGCAAAATTGTTGTTTTCCTTTATCCGAAGCATAGGGAGTCATCATCATCTAGTTAGTTCATTCCTGGTATGAACAAATAAAACAAAGTCTAAATGAAAGAGCATTCCGGGAGTCCTTATGTTTTGGCATCAAAGATCAGTTTGAAATGCAGGCAATACCTGTAGAACACACAGAACAATTTCATTTTGCATGATTACACATGGTGAGAAACTGTTTTCTTTACAGCTGTTTTACCAGTGGAAGAGCAGAAGCTGCCTGGGCTCTGATACCGGTTCTTTGTTACAGGCTGGGGATGGAGCACGATGGGCAAGGGAACAGATGCGGGGATGAGACGGCAATGGGGAGCGTTATGGCTCCCTTGGTGCAGGCTGCCTTCCATCGCTACCACTGGTCCAGGTGCAGCGGCCAAGAACTCAAAAGATACATACAGTAAGGACCTGTCAGCACTCGGCAGTAGTTGTTTTACTCAAGGAAACAGAAGCAAAGTGCAAATTGCACGTTTTGCAAAGGCCAGGAAGGCCTGGAGATGCCTCTCCAGAGTCCCCAGCACACGCAGGGGTTTTGCTGTAGGATCTTCCCCTCCAGTGCTCAGTCATGTCACACCAGGCAATATTCCTGCAGAAGGGACTCTCTGGGATTTGGGGAGCAATAACTATATGTAGAGGATAGAAAACAGGTTGGAGAAAAGGAGTATTGCCTTGCTAAAAAGAAGTTCTTTGATCTTGCTGATCAAATAAATAAAAATGCTTCATCTTCTCATGACTTTTTTTTCCCTGTGTATCTTTCCACAGCTCTTATGACTGTCTTCTTGACGATCCTTTCGAACATGATTGGCCCAAGCTTCCTGAACTGCCAGGCATCAATTATTCCATGGACGAACAGTGCCGCTTTGATTTTGGCGTTGGCTATAAAATGTGCACAGCGGTATGTCCAAGGCAGGCATTGCAAAGACAAACATTCATTCAGCGAGTTGGTGTCTGGCCTTATTTAAGAGCTGCAATATATGCATTTTCTCATAATTGAAGAGCAGTGGATGGAATAGTTTAAACAGATCTATAAAGGAGAGAAATTTAAGGGTAGAACCTAGTCATCTAGGCCGTTTGGTTTGATGGTCAAGTGGACAGCAGCACGCACCACATGACAAGAGTTGCGGTAGTGATCCCAAGGAAGAAGGGAAAAAACCTCATTTCCCTCCCACTTCTGGGCGTCTCCTCTTTTTCTCTTCTCACCAGCTCAGGACTAGGGGATGCAGGGAATAAACACTGCCCCTTTCTTTCTGAAGATACTGTACTTACTGGTATTCATGTGTGTGACTGGGTGGTTTGAATCCTCATCTGAAAAGTATTAATGATTTAATGTTGAGTTTCATCTCATAAATGTTCTGCATTTCAGTTCCGAACCTTTGACCCCTGCAAGCAGCTGTGGTGTAGCCATCCAGATAACCCCTATTTCTGTAAGACTAAGAAAGGACCTCCACTGGATGGGACAGAATGTGCCCCTGGAAAAGTGAGTATTGTGTTTTCTCTATGTTTGTATTGAAAAAAAACCCAACAGTTGCATTCATGTGGGCTGAAGGGTAGAGGGGAAAACAGGGAATTGCCCAGCATCCCCTGGGAGAGCCAGAGGAAGGGAAAGGAGGGAGCTGTGCTTTCCCACTGCGGTGTTTGGGGAACACCAGGGCAGACAAGGTTTGCCACAGTGCAAAGTAAATTTTGGACACTGTAACCCCTTCTCAGCCCAACTCTTCTGTGGCCTATTTGTTGTCGGTTTTTTTTATTTTCATCTGATCTGCAAAGTGTCCATAAAGTGTCATTAGGAACCCATGGTAGCAGATCATGCCGTTACTGCAGGACTGCTTCTTGGTGCTTGTGGTCCAGACATCCTGTGGCTGCTTGTGTTAGGATTAGCTCTTTATTTTTCCCTTTTAATATCCCCATTAGTGAGTGTCCTGCTGCTAAGTCTTTTTTAATTATAAAATTATACTCAGATAAATGTTTGGTTAGCAAACTCCATGTATTCTGAGATACAGGAGAGCCACTAACACCATCTGAGTATGCCCTAGCGAGCAGCAAAACACTCTGCTCAGTGACTAGCCCTCCGTTCCAGCCTGTCTGCATAAGGGTGATATTCGGCCAGTATGAGGAAAAAAAGAAAAAAAACAACTAATCCTCTGCACAAGCTTTATCCTGTGTATATTCAGAGCATTAAAATGCCTTTCAAAAGGTGGTGGCAACTCAAGACTCTAAGGATACCAAGACATAGGCAAATGAAGCAGAGAGGAGGGTGGAATGCGTTAGGTTTCCTGTATCTGCCCGTGGGAGGATTCAGGCTCAGGTTCGGCAGCGCTGACAGCTCATTCATGGAGCAGGCCACGGGCACCAAGGAGGGGGATCGGCTGCCCTCAGGCCGAGTACACAGACCCTCACCCCCTTTTGTCCCTGGAAGGTCTCTGCCTGCAGTCTGTTCTCCAGGATGTCCTTTCTCAGCCCATGACCTCACCTCTGTGTTCTTTTACTACGATTATACATTGGGTTTGGTTTTTCTGTTCTCATCTGTTTTCTTTGCCCCATCTCTCTCAGTGGTGCTATAAAGGTCACTGCATGTGGAAGAACACTAACCAGCTGAAGCAGGATGGCAACTGGGGAGCCTGGACAAAGTTTGGCTCCTGCTCACGAACCTGTGGAACTGGAGTTCGCTTTCGAACACGACAGTGCAACAATCCAATGTAGGTCTTCTGGCTAGGTGCTAGTTCCAGTCAAGTGGGAATCGTTCCGGGTGTCAATTTAAATGGCATTTACATTTTGGATGGAGTCTGCCAAAATTCACATTCTGTTGCAGCCCCATGAAACATGGCTTTTTACAGGGAGCCAGGATCATTTTTTGAAAATTCAAGAATTTCCAGAGGAAAGCCTGTGGAAAACCATGTGAAGGATTGAGCTGATGTGGAGGAGAGTGAAGAGTACATAGTGTGTGAGCTCAGCAAGCTGCAGGATAAACTTAGATAATTTCCAGTTGTAAATCAACTATTGGCAGCATATACATGCACATGTATTCCTTCTGCATTGCAGCATGTGCCTTCGGGACACGTGGGCAAGCAGGGAGGTGATACTGCAGTTGCGTATCTGTGCAGTGTAACTGCTCTGTTTCCATTTCTGTCACTTCACATCCCTTTTTTGCAAAATTGTCCCTTAAAATAGAGTGTGAAATTTCACTTAAGGCAGAAGAAAAACCCCTAGACATTCTGTCCAGAGGGTTTTAGAATCTCTCTAATGTTTTCTGTTCACAGGCCCATTAATGGAGGTGAAGATTGTGCTGGTGTCAATTTTGAGTTTCAACTTTGCAACACAGAGGAATGTCCGAAGCACTTTGAGGACTTCAGAGCGCAGCAATGTCAGCAACGTAATTCCCACTTTGAGTATCAGAACAGCAAACACCACTGGCTGCCGTACGAACACCCTGACTGTGAGTTCTGTTCTTTGCCTTTATTACAGGTCAATCCTGGCATCTCACAGAGCTGGGGGGGTCTTGTTCATCAGCCACGCAGAGACCAGAGATAACTGGGGTGTGAGTGAGGGTAGGTGGGACCAAAAAGCAGGAAAAAAGGATGGATGGCCCAGAAGGATGCATGACAGTTGTAATTTCTGCCATGCAAGACAGTTGTAATTTCCCCAGCCCTAGGCCAGCTAGCTTCCCCTGACTTTCATCCTCCTTTTACTGGTAACTGCTAACATTAACCTAACCCAGTAATTACCGTGAGTGCCAAGGACAGGTTCCTAGCTCCCTGCAAGGTGTTGCAGAGTTGCTGTGAGTTGCTGGTGTTTCTTCCTCAGGTACCTCCCGAGATACCCTTTCCGTGGATGGCTAAGGAGTTAGAGTCAGGCATTAACCAGGAAACAGGCGTTCAGCTGGTGTTTTTGAAAAAGGATAAAGAAAGAGATCGACCTCCTCTGTGCTTTTCACCTGGCTTTAGCACCATCTTTTCACAGACTCACTTTTCTGTTGGGATTTTTCTGCACCCCTGTGACTTCCTAAACTCAGTCCTGTTCCAACAGGACCAGCATGCAAGCTGCTTTCAAAACATGTGAGAACCCAGTGTTGGGAGCCTCTTAAGAAGAGAACTGATTTCTATGAGAATATCTCAAAGTGAGAGGCCCACAAAAAAAGCAAATTAGTTGGTTTTTTTTCCCCACAGCTGTCTAAGGTCCTTTCTTTCTCTAATACTCTCTTCACTCCTTCAGTGGGGTATTTTTCTGAAGCACATCTGGATTGCTGTTAATGTATGCAGTTACTTCTCTTTCCTTCCTACACAGCTAATAAGAGATGTCACCTGTACTGCCAATCCAAAGAAACCGGAGGTGTTGCTTATATGAAACAGCTGGCGCACGATGGGACTCGCTGTTCCTACAAAGATCCCTACAGCATTTGTGTTCGTGGCGAATGCGTGGTGAGTGACAGCTTCCCAAGGTCACCGCTGACTTTCAGCTGTGCTGTTCACTAACAACTCTGCTCAGAATCAATCTGAAGAACTCGGTCAACAGTGCAGAGACAGACTTTGCAGATCTTTCTAAATGAAATATTTGCAGCATCAGATTCCTCATAATTCCTTCAGATTTAAATTAAATTAGAGCAACAGCACAGATCAGCTCCATGCAAATACTCCCCTTTTCTTCAGCTGATGGTTTCATTTGCCTTTTTTGCACTTAGTTTTGTGTCTGAAAAGTATTGTGTCTATTTTTCTGTCTTGCCCATCTTTCTTAGTCTTAAAGGACAGCAAGAATCAATTCTTATTTTTTACCTGGAAGCCATTATATACCACTAGATTTGCAAGTAATTTGTGTTTAAATAAAATACATCAGCATTGGGTGGTAATTTCCTCTATGGCATTAATCTTGTGAGTGCTTCCCACCATAACTAAACCATACAGCCAGTGACAAAGCCTTCTCTTTTTTTTGTCTCTTCCTTCTGCAGAAAGTGGGTTGTGACAAAGAAATTGGCTCCAATAAGGCTGAAGATAAGTGTGGCGTCTGTGGCGGAGACAACTCTCATTGCCGAACTGTGAAGGGAACCTTCACCCGCACTCCCAAGAAGCTTGGTAGGAACAGCATTTTCATGCATCTGGATATCGTTTCTGCTGCCTCTAGTGTTCCTGTTGTACTTATGCTTTTGCAGACCGGCCAGAAATGCAACCTACTTTAAGGTAGCAAAACACAAGCTGTACGCTGATGTGCAAAACCACTTTAGTCCTTGATAAAGAAATGACATCTTTAAAACAGTGTAATATTTCTGTCCTTTGAAGGACCTGTTAGAAGAAAGCTGGATCAGTCAAGCGTATCAAGGAATACCCACCATGCAGAGCATGTTTAATTCTTTGTAAATGCTGAAGCGCAGCCAGGCAATGTTTGCGATAAGTGGGGATGCACTGAGTTTTCGCTAAACAGAAACAAACTGTTGTAACACAGACATGCAGAAGAAGTTGAGGTACTTTGCCTGACACTGAGTGTAGCATGTCTCTTTCTGTAGGAGGACTGGAGGAAACATTTTTTCCTCCCCTTAAAGATTTTCACAAGTTTTTCTTCTCAAACCTAAACTCATGAGTTTTAAATGGAAATCTGAATTTCCGTGCATATGAAATGAGCGTACGGATCCTCATGTCACATTGGTTTTGTATGATGATTTCTCACAAATTACAGCCCTTTAGTCAAATAAACAAATTAAAAATAAATTCATCTGAGTTCTGAACCAAATATGAAAATGTTTTGGCAGGAATCCTCATTTCTCATACCCTTTAAGTTGTGTGACTGACATCCAGTGGAACATGATAGCATTCAGCTAGCTCAGAACTAAGAATGACCTGGTTAAAATTTTCAGACTGAGCTCTGGGGTATTTTGCAACACATTCCCTGTCAATAATAATTTAAGAACTCTTTGGACTTCAGAAAATTCTATTTAGTCAGTTATTTGTTAGGCCAGGGCAGTATTACCTTGTACATTTTGCTGTGACTATTTTGTATTTTAAGGCTTTCCTATATTACTTTTTTTTTTTTTTCAATCTGGGGAAGCTGCTCAGGGAAATGTATCTCCTGTATGACTGGGAGCAATTATTTCAGGAATATCTGTCTGAGAGAACCAAGTGTTTCAAGACAGAGTGGAGAAGGGCTAAGGGACAGATGATGTGAATATCTGCATTAACAGTGCAGAGGCTGGGAATTGCTGCCATGAAGCAGGCTTTACTGCAGCATTAATAATTCAATGTGGACAGTGAGCAGGCAAACTGAACTTGGATAAAGAGAAGTTAATGTGTGACTGGAAATAAAACACAAAATATTCTACTGAAAATACTTATTAATTATTACAAACCAATTGGAAAAGTTTATTGATTGTAATTATCAAATTTCAGTAGAGCCTTTCTGAAAGGAATGGTTCCCTGGAGGCTGATGGATTGGACACAGAATAATGCAAGAATCGCTCAAACCTTGGGAATAATGGACTTATAACCTGAGCCTCCTGGGCAGGCCTGTGTATCTCCGGACCTGGCAGCTACTGCGCTTTCCTTAAGAAAAAGTCATCAGCAGAAAGAAGTGCTCAGCCTTCTAAGAGCATTTGATTTTTTCACTAAAAAATTGACTGTCATTTTGGGGACAGAGGGGATATTCATGTCACAGCTTTGGGTCCAGTCCAATCAGAGCTTTTTCTGATGACTCTGGTTTCTGCTGTCTATACCAGTGCTTTGCAGCTCCCAGCTCGCAGGCTGTGCACTGCCTAAGCCTGTGGTTTGGCTCACTCCCTGGGAGACTAACAGGGCACGTGAGAGGCCAGCAGAGGCCAAACAATGCTACTGACCCCACCACGTTCTGGCTCAGCATTTCTGCCTATGGGCCACAAGAACCACTGCCTCATCTTACAGGGTGACAGCGTGCAGCTGGATGTTTGCAAAGTATTTTCAGCATCTGGAAAGCATGACAGTTCAAAGTGACAGTGCTAGGAGACAGTTTAGGGAAGACTGCTGTTAATCAGCCACTTATTTGCAAATGTTTATGGAAGTGTAGAAGTGTTTATGACATGTTTATTGCTTTACAGTAACTTTGGCAATCTAGTCATTAAAAAGACTAATTGACCTCTTCCAACAGGAAAACATTTAAGCAAGAGGTGCCAAAAAGAATTCAAGTTTCTGGAAAATGAAATCTGCAAGTATCCAACTAAAAATCACCTACCTGAATTTTCACTGGTCTAACTTTCATTGACTATTAAAAGTTGCTGGATGTGTCTAATTCTGCTTTAAATGCATTTGAACACATAATATAATTTATACTTTAAACTTGTAAAGACTATCTGGCTGACAACGTAGTCAATGAAATAACAAGACTTGGCTCCCATAGCACTAATTACAGACATTCTATTTAAGGGAAGACAAGAGGAGCGTTTACATTGCCCAAAGGAGCTCGCAATATTTCCCTTTCTGAAACAAAGGAGTCTAAAAATATGCTGGGTAAGTTTCAAGCACTTGCAGAAAGACACGCATCCATGGCAACTTGAGAGTTCTTGCTGCAGTTTTCATCTCCTTGCAGACATTGACAGATAACGCCAATCAGGCAAAAGCTTTATGTTTCATATGTTCAGAAGACGGTCAATGAAAAGATTGGCAAACGCTGTTTGTGCAGTCACTCATCAGCCAAGACTGTGATTTTACATGTTCAGAGTCTTTCATTTTCTGCACTTAGATTTCCCAAGGTGCTGTAGTACGTCAGGTGCGTGAGGATCTACTGCTGCTTTGGCTAGTCCCAGAATCCCCAGGATGAAACAATTACCGAAATGCTACGTCTTGTGTTTGCAATGCACAAATACCAAAAGTCTCATCACATTTACACTGCTTCTATAGCAGAGCTGGATTGCTCAGGAAGATTGCGTAGCAGAGTACAAAATGGAGAGAAACTTACTCAACTCTTAGAAAAGGGATCTACAGAGATTTATCGTAATTAAATCTGCAGTTGTTAAAGGAACCAAAATATGGAAATACCATACACTCAGAGCGCTTACAATGCTCATGTTTAAAACTTGCCATAGAAGTACCTGTTGACAGGTGCCTAGGAGGGATTTTAGTCTTCCTAATGACGATACTTAATGTTACACTAATTACGTGTGGTTTGGACTGATAAATAATAGAAATTTAAAATATGAATCCTCTTCTTTGGGAAGAGCTTTATATTTTGAGCTGTAGAGAGTTGATTCAGCCCTTTCACTGAAGCAGTAGCAATTTAATTGATGCATTTTACTTTCACAGTTGTAAATAGCCTGAGTTAAATTCCATAAAGCCAAGCCTTTTCTGATGTGTAGCGACAATACGCTCTGCACTACGCCCACCTTTCTCCAGTCTTTGATGTCTCAAAGTAAGCAGACACATTTCAGACATAAACATCTAACATGACAGGAAGTAAACTCAAATCTAACAGCCTGGCTGATGGGGGATTCGGAAAAGACTTGTGTTTTCTGTCCTTGTGTGCCAAGGAACATAGGAAACATCTTTCTGCCTGAACTGTGAATTGACATGGCCTACAGCAGTGCAGCTAGTCAAATGACAAATAGATTTGTAACTGGTTTCTCTTCTCTTTTTTTGAAAGAGGAAAAACGCAAGGAGGTCCTATCAAACACATTACAAAACTATTTGCTCAGTTTCTTTCTGACACTGCTGCTCAGTTGAAGATGGATGCCCTCTTCTGCAAGTAGACGCTGGATCATGTAGTGCGCTCCTAACCACGGCTGTTACTTTTTCTTTTCATCTCTGCTTTCTCCATTGACTACTACACATGCCAAAGGGTACCTTAAGATGTTTGATATCCCTCCTGGTGCTCGACATGTGTTTATCCAAGAAGACGAGGCTTCTCCTCACTTTCTTGGTAAGTGTTTCTCTCCTCAGGTGTGGCTTTGAGGCATGATGAGAAGCTGGGGACAGTTGTGCAGAAGAACCTGACAAATGAGATAACCAAATCTCAGTGTTTAGGGTAAATATGTGCATTCAGAATTGCATGTTAAGGACTGAGTCCTACCGCATATGCTCAGGAAACAGATATTTACTTCTCATTTGAATTCTTCAAGATATTACACTGATCCCCATTTGCATGTTTACTAACAAAAGATTGTCATCACTCACATTTAACTGGCACTGCCAGTGCAAAAGCTATGTATTCTATTATGCAAATCACATTCACTATCTTTAATTATTCTTATTGTAAGCAACAGCTTTTTTAATAGAAAAAAGACTGGGGAACTTGTATTTTTCTCACATAGGACAGTTCATACTGTTCTCAGTCAATTCTTTACTACTTACTATTTTCTAACACTTAAGGGATTTTTAGTTCACACAAGAGGGGCATGGAAAAATCCATGGATTTTAACAGCCTTTTAATCAGCTCCTTAAGTGCTGGGACAGTGTCTGAGCTGTAAACCCTTCAGGCAGAGGTAGATTAGCTACTAAAAAGAAGTAGGAACAGAAAAGAAGAAATTGTTTCAACTGTGACAATGTCACAGGTGGAAACTTGGCTTTTGAGGTCCAAGAGCTTTGTTCTGGACCAAGCACAGCCTGATAGTAGCTTTCAGAGAAGCACGGCTTTACTTTGGCAGCAAGTGACTTTGTGAAGCTACTTATTAGGGACTGCAGAGGTCCTGCGTTTGGGTTTCTGTAATCATAGGAACTTGTAAGATTTCTGAATAGTTTTTTATAATGTTTTATGGTACATTGGGAAAAGTTGTACAACAGAAAAATTGGGAGTACATCTTTGAGATTTCTAACTTACTGGCTTCTAATTGGAGCCCAGTAATAATGCCCACACTGCATGAATTTCAAAGTGTAGTGCAGGAACACAAAACAAGGTAGCTTCCCAGCTACTTCCCAGCTGCGTCAACTCTTTACTGACAAAGATTTGATTCTGAAGATTTGATGTGAGGTCCTTGCTACTACCCATGCTTCTTGGGAACTAAGCTAATTTGGGAAACGCGCACACTGTGTAGGAAGAGGTGCTTCAGTCTATCTCTAGTTCTCTATCTATATCACACTCATGTGGATAAGGAGGTACAAAATTGAAGCAAATATGCAAATGCATCTATCACCAAACTGGAATTTGGAGGCTACATGAGATGGCCTTAGAGGGCCTTTCTCTAAGCCAGCACATCAACAGCACTTAATAGCGTGGGGGTTTTTCTGCGAAAGGCCTTCTATAATATCTCCTGTCAAGTTTCATGTAAGGCACCATGATTGCTGACGATATGATGGGAGGCAGGACTGCCACTGTTTTCAATCCTTTTAGCAATTAAGAACCAGGCTACAGGACACTATATTCTGAATGGGAAAGGGGAGGAGGCCAGATCACGATCTTTCATCGACCTGGGCGTGGAGTGGGAATACAACATAGAAGACGACATAGAAACTCTCCACACTGACGGGCCCTTGCACGATGCAGTGGTTGTGCTGGTAGGTTACATGTCAAGCAGTGGGAATATGGTGGTTTTGTCTTTTATAAAAAGTGCATGGCCAGTGTGGAGCTTACGCCAAGATAAAACACCTTTGTGTAATGCCTCTGTGCAAGATATGCGGTGATGAGACGGCCGATAGGCTGAAGCCCTTTTCTCACTAGCTGTTACCCTCTCCTAAACTGCTGCCTGTTCATGCAGCAGTAGTACGTCAGTCAGGAGCCAAATATTGCATCGTCTGACATCAGTGGGACACTTTCAGTGGACCAAAACGGTCATGGCATGTTAAACTCTTGAGACCAAGCCCATGTTAAACTCTTTAGACCAAGCCTACTCTTTAGCCAAGGAAATGAAGTGGCCCCACCATCCGTTCATCCTCAGTGATGGTGTCCTGCTTGGCCAGCTTAGAACGCTAGCCTACAAAGGTCTCTCACTTTAAATGGCTCTGTGTTGATCTTACTACTATTAGTTCTAAATGTGAAGATAAAAACCAATTTTTTCTCCCCAATTAGTTAACTAGCAGTTTCCATGTTTCCCCTAAGAGCCATGCCTTGGTTTCTTTACTTTGCAAAGGAATAAATAATAGCCCTGGTGTTGTACAGCTGTTTATGTTTGCTTATTAATAGATCATTCCTCGGGAGAATGAGACAGCGTCCAGCCTGACTTACAAATACATCATTCACGAGGATTCAGTACCAACCATCAACAGCAACAACGTCCTACAGGAAGAAATAGATACTTTTGAGTGGGCCTTGAAGAGTTGGTCGCAGTGCTCCAAACCCTGTGGTGGAGGTAAACAGCTGATGTAGCACCTGCGAGTAATGAATGACAAAGTACCAAAAGTGGAAAAGTAAAGGCAGGGGAAGTGAATGCTTTAGAAGTCTGGGGCTTCCTTTTTTAGAGGCAGCTTGTTATTTTGGGTGCCCAAGCTTAAAATACCTTAAGTGCCTGATTATTCAATCGGGTCACAGTTCAAGCCTAGAAAGAAAAAGTCCTTTTTAGGTGTCTAAACTTTGTACTTTGGAAGTACAAACTCAGACATTTATGCTACTGAGCGTTCACTTTACTTTTGGTATATACATTACTCTGACACAAAGAATGGGGAATACAAATGTCAAAGTAACTTTTAACTCTTACATATAGCAGTCAAGTGGGTGAAGTGTTCTGGCAGCAAGAACCATGATTTGTATGTACCGCAGAGGTTAGACTAAGGGGTTGTAACTGTCCCTTCTGGCCTTAAAAACCTATCACAGTGTCTTGTTATAAATGGCATCCGCAGAGTGCTGTGCAGCAATCTCGTGCCCGACAACTAAACAAATTGTGATCATGTTTAAATACTTCATAAATATCTGTCATGTAAAACCATTTAGTAGGCCATAAAACTTATATTTAAACCAAAAATTGTAACAAGGACCTGCTTTTCCTGATTTTTTCTGCAATATTTTCCAGGGTTCCAGTACACCAAATACGGGTGCCGCAGGAAAAGTGATAACAAAATGGTTCATCGCAGCTTCTGTGAAGCCAGCAAAAAGCCAAAGCCCATTCGCAGAATGTGCAATCTTCAGGAATGCACGCAGCCTCTGTGAGTATGTCTCGTGTAAAGACATAAATAAATGATTGCTGCTCCTGGTAGGTGTGGAAGTTAACCCAAGCCAAAGATGGTAGGATGCTGACAGCTTTCTAGACTGGAGTTCCTGTGTTACGGATGTTTTTTTCTACCTCTGTAAGATTGGTTACTGATCTTATTGAGAGGTTTCATCACAAAAATAATGCATACTGAGGGCTGCCTGACTTGGCAGCAGCTTGGATAATAAGTAAAAGTTGTGATGGTATCTTATTCCTTTTTACTTCCCAGCTGGGCAGCAGATGAGTGGGAATACTGCACAAAAACCTGTGGGAATTCAGGCTACCAGATCCGCACCGTGCGGTGCATTCAGCCCCTGCATGACGGTACAAACCGCTCCGTCCATTTCAAGTACTGCAGCGGAGATCGCCCCGAGAGCCGCAGGCCGTGCAACCGAGTACCGTGCCCTGCGCAGTGGAAGGCTGGACCCTGGTCTGAGGTAGGCAAGCAGCAGTCACGTGTGAGTAACGTACCTCTGCTAACAGCTCCTGCCTCCAAAGTCACATCTGTGCCTGGGCTGAAAGCTCCACACTGCACTGGACAGTTTCCCAAAACCAGATCATCTGCAGCAGATAATGCCTTCCAGCTTCATGGGCTTCTCCAGCTCTCCTCCAAAGTCGCATCTGTGCCTGGGCTGAAAGCTCCACGCTGCACTGGACAGAGTTTCCCAAAACCAGATCATCTGCAGCAGATAATGCCTTCCAGCTTCATGGGCTTCTCCAGCTCTCCAGACTTCTCCAGAAACCAGCAGAGAAAATATTCACAGTGTCAGATACACAGTCCTGCAAAACAAAGGTTGAAATTTTGCTTGCTTTCTCCAAGTTTCCACCTTTTCCCTTCCTCGCTTCTGAAGATAGCATAACATTTTTTTCCAACTTGGACTGTTTTGGAATCACAGAGTTTTTGCAAGTGTTGATATTGTTGTAATGACTTCGGAACAAACAGCTGAACCCTACAGCTGACTCAGTGAACACGGAGTTTTCTCTGTCCTTTGTATTCTCTTTACGTTACATTGTCAAAATCAGGTATTGGCTACAGAAAGAATAACTACCAAAATGCATAATATGCTTTAATAATAAATTTAACATTACAGAAAGCAAGAATTAAGGAAAATACCATCCTCCTCTGCATATTTCTCCATAACATCAGCCTTCACTGAAGTCTACTTTCAGAACAAATTGCTGGAATGTATAGCCTGACCTGAAAGTCAGCCTTGGGCTATTTTACACGTTATTAATTTTTGCACATTGCTGTGAAAGCTGAACATCCTGAATTGTCCTGTCTCTGTTTTGTAGTGTTCTGTGACATGCGGGGAGGGAACCGAAACCCGGCAGATCACATGCCGTGCTGGTGACCAGTGTGATGGAGAAAAGCCAGAATCAGTGAGGGTTTGTAAACTCGCCCCCTGTAACGGTAAGAAAACTTCTTAAAATCACTGCAGTGGAGGAGGGTAGCAATTGCTGTCTCGGTGCAGCCTGCCGAGGTAGCGCAGTGCTGGGTAGGGATGTCAGACACAGCTATCATCCTCAAGGCAACTCCAGTGAAAAATAAAAGGCCTACATTTAGGTCTAGATAAAAGCTAGACTTTGTGTGAACTTTGTGTTCATATATGTGCACAGGTTTACAAGACAAGGCAGAGCCTATGCTACAGGTAGTGTGCCCACCAAACTTGTGCTGTACCGTATTTTAAAGATATTACCTGTCAGGTGATAACCACACACCACCATTCATCTCTTGCATGCTAAAAAATACACCCTTCATTGTAGATTCTCCTGCTTTTTTCCGGCTAAAGGTGCCCTGTTGTTTAGTCCAGCACCATACTAGTGCCGTAACTCCAGGTGCTCAGTGCTGCTCGCACACCAGCGTCTCTCTTGTAAACATGCTGAAACAGGGGGTTTAGGCCTGTTAGCCTAAGCTGCATTTGCAGAAGTTTGTGCTAGAGGTGAAGGTCAATCCAAAGTAAACCCTGCTTGACCTCTAAATCCCAGGACAAGTTTTACAAGCCTGACAATTGAGGAAATGGGAAAAAAAATATAAAAATTGAACCACAGAACATTAATAAGGTTCCTAGGAATCTCATTACTTTGTTTTCATAGAATTTTTTAACAGATTTTTAAGCTTTTTATGACAATGAGTCTGTTACTCTATTAGATTTGGAGTTTGTTTTTTAAATCCCTCATGGTAGTCCTAACATCTGGTAGACAAAATAGAGTAAGAGTTCTTGGAAGGCATGGCATGTTTTCCCACAGAGTGAATCTAACTGCTTCCCACAAGTCTGGTAAAGGTGTCTGCTTTTGCTCTTGTTTGTCTTTGGCCAGTGAAAGAACTCAGAGCAGAGCACAATTCAGGGAGCAATGAAGCGTTATGAAATGGTGTATCCACTAGGTGGGAGCAAACACTATCTGTGACTCTACAACAAGATTTAAAATTCTGTTTTTTCACTGGTGATAAAAACATTTCCAAAACTGAAAGAAATAAGGGTGACCTCTTTGCAAAACTATTCAAAAAGTTTTGATCTTGTGCTTTAAGCATCACCTTAAATAATTTCTACTTTAAGCATCAGGTTTTCTTGACTAGCCAGTGTTAAATTCCTACTTTTCCAAATTAAGCAGCACACAATCTTTTTTCTCCACGTGAGAGTACTACATCTCTCTCACCGTAAGTAATCCTCAGAGCCAAGTGCCACAGACCCATAAAGCCTAGGACCCACCTGTATGGGATATAGGCAGTCAATGGCCTCATACAGGCCCTCTGCAAACTGGGAGAAGAGCCACCAACTCTTCCACCATATGCCTTGGTGGAGCTGAGTCTCTTAGTGTGGAAAAAGGAGGACACCCATAGGTTATTTCACTTCAACTTCATAGGTCTCTATGACTAGAAGGAAACAGGAGGCAGGGCTTTATCCTGCTGGCCCAAAGCCATAATCTGAGCAGCAGTCATGTTTCTGTGGCTGTGCAGATTTTACCATCAAAATTCTTTTTTTATCTGTCCCAATTTCTAAGAATGGATTTTGTGGCACCTACACAAATGGATGAGCTCCACCGAAGAGCCTGTGTAGAACAGACCTGTGAAAAGTCTTTATATGAGCTACCCTGCTTTGCAATGCATGATACTGAATGAAGAAGAAATCACACGCTGTTTTAAATTTTAGTCCCTAAATACCAGCTTTCAGCTCAAAGCACCATTTCTCAAGAGGATGCTGTCAGGAAGCAGTGTACTTGGAGTTACCACAATGCCTTTTGTAAGAGCTGTGTCATTCTAAAATCTACTGTGAAAAATTCTGGGTTTATTTAAATTATATTCTAGTAGCTTCATCTTCTCAAGATTGCCTAGGGAGCCGATACGCTTTCTTGTTTCTTCTACTCTCAGTTACCATGAAGCAAGTAACAAATTGTGAGAAGGAGAATTTTTACCGTGAACATCAGCAGAAGGATACAAGCACGCACTTACTGAATAGGAAATGGTTGACTAGGTTGTGCAGGATTAACCTAAAAAATAAAAAAAAGGGATTATGTGAGTATACAGCTCTGAGATTGTATTTACGGAACCTGCTGAAAGTAGATAAGTACAAGACCAAATCTTTGCACTTTCACTTGAGTCATAACATCTAAATGATAACAAACCAGTATCACAAAAATGAACCATGAGAGAAAAGGACCAAATAAGATGCACTGTCACTATGAAAAGGCAAAATTAATTGTTTGGTACTATCTTTTTTGGTTTGTCATTTTAGGTAATACTATTTGCTTTGACTTATATGCTGACATAAAATCACAGTGTGTTAACAAGCTGATTTTCCAGATCAGGTGTTTTTACATGGATAATGATTGTTCCTGATACAATGCAAAGATTTGTGTTTCAATATTAGCTTTTCTAGTTTAGATGAATTATAAATATAGCCCTCAAATTTCCTGTGATAGATTCCTGCTTAAAATAGTCTTATAGTGCCTTCATGGAGTACGTACATTCCCATACAAAGCTGCAGATTTAATGCTAGGTTTGTTAAGAACCAACAAACATCTATCCAAGGAAGCACATCAGGATAAGGAGCAAGGAGAATTTTTATATTATGTGCCACGGTCACATAATTTGCTGTTTATAAACAATGTCCCACAACCCCACTGATGTATGCGTGTGTAATTCTACTGAGTTCAGTGGAATTAAGCTGATTTACAGTAATCAAGAGGTTGGGCTACAGTTAATATTTTAAAACAGGAAAACTTGGTTGCCTAAGGTACTGTTGGAATGTGATGAGGCAGAATCTGTACACAGGTGAAAAAATCATAGTACAGAAAGCTAATTTAGTTTCAGAGCTTAATAACTAGTGTTACATGCCATCTGATGCTCACTAAAATGTTGACTACGTAACTGCTAACTGTGAATGGAGAACTAGATATGGAACAGATCTTCTTGACAGCTGCGGTTAACTTTTGGCTTTTCCCATTGTAACTTTGCATACCTCCATTTTAAGTAAAATCCATCAGTACCATTCCAAGCCAGCCATGATACCTTAGGAAAATTCTGCTAATGGAAATTTTTTGCTGGTCTCCCCCCAGAGTGTTTGAGTAGTTACTGGATGCACCGAGCTAGCTGTTTGTCCCCAGTGCTGGTCTGTCCTGCACAGTGTTCATGTTTGTAGGTGCCTGGTCTGATTCTTGAGTGCTTCCAAGCCTTAGCACCCAATTTAGGAGACTGAGGGGAGACACAGATACCCTACCTTTCTGCAGAGTCCCAGTCCCTGGGTTTGGCTGGAATGCAGCACTGAATGGAACGTGCGGTCTGTATTGAGGGTCCCTGGAGGTGTCGGGGAAGGTAGCGACCCCTCTCTGCCTACAGCTGCTTTG
This sequence comes from Pterocles gutturalis, assembly GCF_000699245.1. NCBI lineage: Eukaryota > Metazoa > Chordata > Aves > Pterocliformes > Pteroclidae > Pterocles > Pterocles gutturalis. The sequence goes on from NW_010135486.1 coordinate 96,794, forward strand.
ACTTTCAAATAGCAAGATGCTTTTCTGACTAGTGTTGACCCTGCTGCAAGGCTGGACCGGGTGACCTTCTGAGGGTGGTGGTGAGTTCTGTCAGGGGATGAAGCATCTCGGGTTGCACATCCAGAGTAGCAGAAGTTTATCAGTGCCCCTCTACCTGCTGTCCAGGCGTTTCAGTGCTCTTCACTAGGTTTACGACCAACAATATGTTTGTTTTGCAGATGAGCCCTGTCTGGGAGACAAATCTATCTTCTGTCAAATGGAAGTGCTCGCACGTTACTGTTCCATCCCTGGCTACAAGAAGCTGTGCTGCGAGTCCTGCAGCAAGCGCAGCAGCACCGTCCCACCACCGTTCCTTACTGAAGCTGCTGAAACTGCAGAGGAAGTGATGTTTGACCAAAGCGATCTGCCCAGGGCTTTGATGATGCCAACGCCTTCAGTGCCGCACTACTCACAGTTCCTGCCTGGGAGAAGTTCTTTGGGCAGGCTTCCTTTTGTGGAAGAGGACGCAGATACACACCTCTCCCTGTCAAACGCTAAGCTCAAAGGTGCTGAATTTCCGCAGTGGAGAGCTCCTCAGGCAAGGAAGCCTTCTAGGCTGTTTGCTTTGCTACACCAGCCACCTGCCAACAGCAGCAGTCTCAGTCCTCGTGCTGCCCTTGCTTTGGCAGCGCCCATTCCGGTGGTGCCAGCTAGTAACACCGCAGCGGGTGCTCCTTCTCCATTGAGAACCTCAAGGAAGAGCGAGAAGCACGTTGAGAAGAGAGAGCCTTCAAGGTCCTCCACTGTGGAAAGATGAACATGAATGCTTTGTGGAGGAAAGTCATTCAAAGAGGCTTTGGTTGGCTTTGGGTTTAATTTCCTTACTTCTGGACACCATGGTGCACGCTGCTTTCCACAAGCGGGACACTGCAGGTCAACTCATTTTCCTTGTAAATACAAAGAACAAGAAGTGCTGGTTCACTTTCTAGTTGCTCCCGTCCTCCTCCCTTACTGCGTTATCTGGCTAGCTTGAATGCATTGGAGGAAAGCACCAAAGAATATTCCTAACAGTGAGCAGAAGTTGCCGAGGGCATCACTCAAGCTCTAGTACAGAAAAGGGGCCCTGACCTCAGCACTCACCTCATTATTTTTGTTTTTAAACACTCCCATGTAGAAAATACCCCACTACAAGAGGTACCAAACGTTTACACTATACAAAATACTTTTGCAATGGAACAACTGAATCCATAAGACTTGTTTTGCTAATTTATCTATATAAACAGATATTATATGAGCAAATTTGCAGCTGTTGTGTAAATACTGTATATTGCAGAAAATCAGTATTATTTTTAAGAGTTTTGTGCTGTCAGACAACTGTTTACTTATGTTGCATTCTGGACAACTGCTAGGTGCCTGCCATGGAGTACTGCCTTATTTACATTCCAAGAGTTGATTTTTAAAGCAGCTTTGTCATAAAAGGAGTTCCATTTTCATATTAATTAGATCTGCTGACACTAGGAAAGGTGGTTTTTTTTAGTATCAGCAATGTGATGCTTTCTTTTGAAATAGGGGGGAAAAAAACCTGGAAATCTAAAGGTATGAATCTACTTACAGCCACCTGCCCATTACAAACAGGCTTAGAAATTGTAGCGTAATTGCAGTCACAGGTTGGAAAAATGATTTTACGTGCCTGTGAAATGAACACTGCCACCCACGGCCTACGCTGAGCGGGTGTTGCTGCAGTTGAGGAGCAGCAGTGCCGTCCCTGAAGTCTCTTTCAGCCTAAGAGGTCAGAGCAGTGTAGGG
>NW_010135486.1:98609-104682 GCF_000699245.1 Pterocles gutturalis
GTATATACTGTAAGTACTGTAATGTTCACAAGTCAAAAATGAGTTCCGTTTTCCAGATTCTCTTTTTGTTATTTCTGAAGCTTTGAAAAAGCATCACAGAGGCAGAAGAGGCGCTAACCAGAAATAGCTGTGGCAAGACTTAAAATAGATTTTCCTACTAAAAGCATTGATTTAAAGGTGAGAGATATATTTATTGTTCAGCACGGTTCACCTCAAAATCTCCACAACCACAATGCATCTGACTGCAATAATGTACTAGTAATTTATGTCAGTAACCATCTTGGTCACAGTCCACCCAATCCCACTCTCTCCTGTGTGTTGCTGTAAAGTACTTGTATATAGGATGGAGAACTAAAGATATTTATTAAAAGTTGAATTCTTGATAGTATTTTATGTACTAAATAGTTACACTAAGGGCAGTTGACTATTCTTTTTGCCAAGATAAAACAGAGAGATGTAATTAGATACCTGTACATGCTATGTCATATGGATAGAACAGAAATTTAAGCTAGCTAAACTACTGTAGAGAAACTGTTGATCTTATTCTTTAAAGAAGTCTTATGACGATTTTTTATTACAAGCATCTTTGATTTATAAATAGGCTATTAAAGTTTCACGTGCAATTTTTGCTTCCCCATTAAAAACTCCTCATCACTGACCCATCTGAAAGAACAGTGACTATGTACCTCTAAAATGCTGTAAAAGTAATTAGGGCCCCAAAGATTAAATTCTAGAAAGAAACATCTGTCGTGATTATGCAGAATCACTAGGCTGAAATAAGGATGAAAATTGTTGTCAGAAGACCTTTATGTAAATCAGAATTTAGGCAGATCAATCCTGTCCGGGGAAGTAGAGGGTCACATTACACAAGACACATCTCGCGTCATGATGTGTGTATCTAACCCACTAAAGTATTGACTCAACATCTCTAAAGAATTGCTGCTGCCTTTCCACAAGGCTTCTGAAGGTCCAAGAAATTAATATTACAGAGATTGTACAGACAATCCCTGAGCCTCAAACAGACAAAGAAGGGTGTTGTTTGTTACTTTAAAATTCCTCAAAAGTTAATTTATCTTTTCTCTCTGTCTTTATTTTCACATATATACAACATGGATGTAGATAATCCTGGTACCTTTGGGATTTCTTTTCTACCAAGCTAATTTCTCTTTCTATAAAGTGTACACTACTGATACTGTTCGTTGTATTGGGGAGCATGTAGCAATAAAACCTTTAACATAACAAGTCTTTCTCTGATTTGATTCACATGGGAGGGTCTGGTTTTCTCATTTTTAAGTTTTGTCTTTTGCAAAATGTAGGACCATTGACATACCAGTCTTGAAAACAGTTGATTTGAATTAAATATTTAACTTGGTTTTTAAAAAGAGAGGTCCTGCTTTTACCATGGGAGAGGACAGGTTGCAGAGAAACTGGGGGAAAGGAAGGAGTGCATTTCCTTTCATCCAAAGACTTCCTGGTACATGTGTGAGCGCCCAGGTAACAGTTCCAACCCTTTTGTTAAGAACATGTAACATTTGGGGCTTTGCTTTTTGAGAACAGCATTGAGGGGATTCCATGCCAGTTGAACAGGGGGCAGCTGTTCTCCTCTCCTTTACCTAGAAATGTTTTCTGAGTTGATGAGAGGATTTCAGGTCTGCAGCAGCCACTGAAAACACCCAAAACTCACCCATGTACAGGTGTACATTTTAAAAAGGGTTCTGGCCTTTGAGTCCACCTGTCTTTAAGAAGGTTTGAGACCATCCACTCTAAAATATATCGTTTGATAGAATTGCTGTGTTTCTCATTTGACAAGTACAGACCTGCAACTTCTCCATGACCAGAGATGGTGTGCATGCGATGGGGGCACGTGGGGATACGTGACGGGCATGTGCACTTGTGAGCCATCACACAGACTCACCAAGTCACGCCAACGCTTGAGGAAGGACAGCCAACTTGTGTCACTGTGCCCCATGCTCCAGTTTCAGGTAGGTCACCCTGGTATTGTTCCAAAAAGCTGAAGACAATTTTTCTGCAGTTCTGCCTGCCTGTTTTCAACAAGAGTGAATTTGGACTGGAACTTCGAAAAGCTAATCTGGTAAGAAAACGTGAGGGTCTTAATCTCAGAAGTGGAGACCAGAGAAACGTTGGCTTTTCACCACAGCAGAGGCTGAGGGAGATCTCGTTGCTGTGTGTGTGCGCATAGCAAGTGTGAACAGACACTAGTGTTTGTGATACTGCAAAAGCGACCTGTGCTGTGTGTGTACGTACCTCCAGTAAGGATCTGACAGCTGGAGTCCCACATGATGTACTGCGATCTGACGGCGGAGAGATTTCCATGCAGCTCCGCGGAGGCTGAGAGGCCACAGGAGAGGTAAACCACTTCTGGTCCCACCTGGAGATAGCAGGGCTGCCTGCTGCACACCGCAGACGTACAGAGCATCCACAAACCTGCAAGAGCAGCACAGCTTTAGTGTGGCAATAGCTGTGTGTCTGCTGCACATACATACAGTGGGGCGTTAACTTCCGATGTATTGGTCTGCACCTGAATTTGTCAGTAGTATTCTGGTATTTGGTCTGTAATTATTGATTTTAGTGTTAAACGATGCCAGGAAAAATACTAAATTGTGTTAAAAAAAAAAAAAAGGCAAACCAGAGAATTAATACTAAGAGACAATATTTCCAACCTACTGCATAAGGAGTTTGTTTCACTCAGTTTGGCTTCAGATCTCAGCTAAACCTTTGGTTTACTACCTTCTGCCAAAAATTATATTCTCTGAGAACATTTCTGACAGTTTTAAGCTGGACAAGTAAATCTGAAGCATCTAGTTGGATGCAAATGCTTGCAGAGAGCCCTAATACTAACTTTTCATAAGCAAGAGTCTTTAAAAAATTCTACAATCCATTTGAGCACCATTTGAGAGTGATAAAAAGTTCACCATGCAAGTTCTTAGGGTAAATGGCTTGCAATTGGCAAGAACAGCAGTTGTAAACTACACTGTTCTTCCACTACTGGAGCAGCTTGCAGAATTACAGTACCCGAGAGGTATCTTTTTCAACAGCAAACTGCAACTTCCAAGCATTCTTGCAGCTTGTTACCAGATGAGAGCTTGTTCAAATACTGCTTTAAAAATTCCGCAAGACCAGTAGGTAGTTTTTTGCGTGACAAAATTCAGGTGTTAACTCTTAAAGAGTATTAAAGTATTAGAGAGAAAAATCTTTGAAAAGACAATTTGAGCCTCTCATTATTTGAACTGTAATTAAGGAAAAGATTCCAGCAGTTTAACCAGTATCATGGGAAGATGCCAACCATCTATATTCAAAATAGAAAAAATCCTTTTCAAGTTTTTAAAATGCACAAAGGACGTTCACACTTAGGTAACTTGATATTAACACAGTGCTAAAGAGGTCAGGGTCCTTCCCCCCGGCTTTGCATTTTCATGTATTATTTATGTGGGGTTTTTCCTAGTTCTCTGGAAGAAAAGACTGTGCCCAAGGTAAGATCTCTTACGTGGCAGGTGTCATGTGAATTGTATCTTATTCATCACAGGGAAAGGGGGAAAGGTCTCTATTTTAAATTTCATGTGAAAGGGTCTCGGCTCAGAAGCCATTGAGATAAGGGAGTGCTCACAGCAGAGTTGGAAAGAGCGTGCCCTGCTGGGTTATTTAACAACAGCGTGTGAAGTGTCCTTTTGGGGCTGCCGGAGACGGACAGCCCGCTGCTGACAGACAGTGGGAAGGGACTGGACAGGGGAGAGCAAGCTTGGGTTTTTCCAAACTGGGAGGCCAGAGGTGCGCGAAGGTACAGGAAGACAGTGCTTCATCAGGATCAAGCACCAAAATCACATTTTCTCTTTCAGACAAGCAACTCACCATCTGCAAACCCACAGAAATATCTTTTATGGATTTCTTGCACTCCAGGCTCTGAGCACTAGGTCCCTAGTAGAATTATTTCCCTTTAGGACCAGGTGATTGCATTCACATGGAAGAGAAATCCCCATCCCCATTTATGGAGCATGTTCTTTTCTATTGCATGGACAAAGATGACTTCCAGGCTGCTCTGAAAGAGATTTCTTTCCCTTTAGTTACAGAAATTTGCCATGCTAGATAACATTTTCTGTAAAAAAAATTAAAAGGGCAAAGGGAGGGGGGGATTTGCATTTTATTTTTTGACCAATTTTTTTCAGCCCGCAGAGATACTGTGTGTTCATTGCGAGACACATCGATTACTCACTCCCTGGGGCATGCTTTTCAGCATCTTGCAAGGACTGTTTCCTTCAGAGTCAAGCCAAAACCCACACACCAGGGATGTCTGCAGCATTTAAGCGGTGACCAGGTTCAAAAGATTTGGGCTGGCCTCACTCCAAGCAAGCTTCAAGCCTGGCAGTGTGGATGACTAGAGGGGTCACTGGATGCTACAAACCAGCACACCTGAGCCAGAACACAGATGTGATGCCTGTGGTACTGCTGAAGGAGATGCAGTACTTCAGAACAAGTAAGAGCCTTTTCTGGTTGTCACTTGCTATTAATTTTACATATTTTAATGCCTTTTTTTCTGGGTACAAGGCACAATATTTCAGCCTGTTACTTTTATACTTGTTCCACATTGTAAGGAAAGCATAAAACCCCTTTGAAATTCAGCGGGTGATCAATCTAAATGTACATATATGTAAAAGAACAACAGTGATTTACTCTGTGGGGAAGAGTCACAGCTACTGCCTTCCCTCCTTTCAGGATGACTGCTTTGCATTGAATATTAAGATGGCATGGCATGGATTTGAAGTTCCCACCCAACCGTTGAGCTTATTCTAATTATCATTCCTCCCACGTTCAGAACCAGCAGAGGGAAAATGAAATGCTGAGGCACAGCAGTGACCCACTTGGTCCAGTAAAGCTTCAAGAGGAGAAGGCCACAATTCCCATTTTCCAGGCTCCTGCATCACACTGCCTCAGCACTCTGGGACTAGTCTGGGACTAGTCTGTTTATTCCTCTCCACTAACTATAGGAAGGACCAATCCGTTTACATCGCATAGTACTCTGGAAGCAGAGAGAACAGCATCCTGGTAAGCAAACCTCACCTGCTGACGTGGTACTCTCTTTTTTATACATTTTATAGCACATGTAGATGAAAATAAGGAACTGGAAAATCAGCAGGTAATCACAGGCAGAATTATATGCTAGTGGAAGAAAAGTCCCTTTCAAATTAAATAATAAAATGCAGTTGCTCTGCATTATGTGCATATTTCCTCACTGTCAGTTTCCATGAAAATATTTAGAGATATTGTTTGTAAACTGTCTGATAATGTTTACTTTTATAGAGCACCCAAAACACACTTCAAAGAACCTGGACTGACACTGAGTAAAGAATCTCAGTTTGTCTTTCTTTGGGTAAATGGTTTAAATAAGAACCAGCATTGTCCCTGCTGCCTGTGATCACCTCTGAATGCATAAAATGATGTACACACCGTACCTGAAAGCACTGTCAGTATTTGGTGAACGTTCAACTAACGATGCAGATGCTCTTTCAGTCTTTCAAGACAGTATGCTCTCTAGGTGTTTTCCTGGAGAGAAAAAAAAAAGGTTAAATATTGAAGTTGAGCTTTGAATATTCCTTTTGGAGCTCTATCCCCCGAGATGAGCCCCGCATTCATCTGCTTGGAGCAGACAAACACCTGTGCACTTGCCGGTGACTGGAAGCTCGCTGGGGCACCTGAGAACACTTTGCAGGAGCAGCTGCAGCTGTTCTCCGCTGAAAACCTGGGGATCTGCTGCCCAACCCCTCCTTGCATTTGTTACCAGAGCTCCCTGCACCTCCTCAGCTCTGAAGCAGCCCAATTCTCTCCCCCCTCCCCTATATAATTCCCATTTCATGACCATTTTCTGAGCGGTGTGCCCTTGGGCAGGCTCTCCCCCTCAGTCCCCCTCACGGACCTATTTCACCAGCCCCGCGGGCGCTGCGGGGAGGAGCCCAGCCCTCCCCCAGCTGCTGCCCGCTCCACGGATCGCGGGGCCGGCCTTAGAGGAGAAACTCTGCCCACACAGACCCCGCGAGGCCCTCACCGCCGCTTCCCCCGGTGC
>NW_010135487.1:0-24823 GCF_000699245.1 Pterocles gutturalis
TAAGTCTCTCGTCCATCAGGACCCCCAGAAGAGGCATATATACAAGTCAAGCAAAGAAAAAGAGCAGAAAAAAAAAAAAAAATTCAGTTACTAGGATCTTCATCTGACCACAAGAGGGCAGAATTTAAGAGAAAAAAATGTGGTCTCTTAAGAACAGACAGCGTGGAATGTGAAAATGTTTTCATGCTGCACTGTGATTCAAATATTAGTTTGATTGAAACATTGAAAAATACTCCAATACAAACATTTCCAAGTATCCGTGGCATGTCTGCCTGGCCACATCAGGACACATCAAGTCACATTTGAAGTTCACTCCAACATTGGAGAATACTCAAGAGCAGGGTAATGCTTTATCTGAGAGTGTGTTACACAGATTGCTGTACAAATCAGGGTTGTGCATAGCTCCCAAGACTGATCTTCTCATTCCTACCATTTCAAGGTAGAGAGAATGATCGAGGAACTCTTGTCTTGTAGATGTAAATCTAAATGGGTTAATAACAGACTTTGTGAATATTTCTACTCCTTTTCAGATAAACTAGGTAACCCTGGCATCTTCAAGGTGAGAAGCACAGTCAGCCAGCTCCCACCTAAGACTTGTGACCCGACTGCACTAGTGCTCTTCCTCTGCTCCCCTTTACAGTTGTGTTGGAAAATGTATTCTAGATGCTGGCTCAAGGTCATCTGTGTATTCAAGCACTGCTCTTGGCAGAAGCTGGCAATCTCAGATTCTCACCTGTCACATCCTAAGTGAGACCAGTGCCTCTCTGTGTCTCCTGCCAGGGCAGAGAGGCACAGAAGCTGGCATCCCTCAGAACTGATGGTATGTGAGTGCTCATTGTTCCCTTGGTCTCTGTGAAGAGATGAACAATAAGTCGTAAAGTTTTGGACTGAGACAGAGGGGACAGAGGGTAGCACTCAGTCCTGTATTCTGTCTGCTAAGGGGCGATGATTATCCGCAGCAAAGCTGCACTATCCACTGTTACTTGTAGCACAAAATACTGCTCATTTTAAGTTAACATGTCTGAATTTGCACTGAAAGGGAGAGGAGCAAAAGGAGCAGCACTCACAGGAGAAATCAGCTGAGAGCTGATTGTCTGTGCAGGAGTAGTTCCAGGTTCTCCACATCACAGCCTTCTAGAGCTCACAGTGCTCCTCACGAACTGTCTTCTAACTCAAGCATGTGTTTTTTGGATGTTGCTGCTTTAACTTCCAGCCTTGTTTCCTAGGAGAAAAGCAAAAGGACACTAGAAATTATAAAGTGGCAAAATTGGAAGGGTCTGGAGAGAAAATATGTCAATAAAAAAAATAATTGTCTGAGATACTACCTGTGCTATGAACAACTTTCCTAGGAGGGAGATCTTACTAATGACCAGAAATTGATTTGTATGTCAGAAGTACCAAAGAGGGACATTGTAGGGTTTTTTGACTCACTCTTTGTATGTCAAACATGAGCTGTTTTCTGCCAGCTTGTGAAATCTAAACAAAAACCCCACTTCAAAACCAAGTAATAAGTTATGGACAATCTGCCAGATTCCTGCCACTGAGAACACATATGAATTTAAGATACAGAATAGAAATTTAACATTTGTAGTTTTTCATGGTAAACTGAAGAAATTACGGAAAGGTTGGACAAAAAGGACAACATTAAACAGAGGGTATTCATACTATTGGTGACAGCGGATAACAGTTACTACAGATTCCAGCAGTATTTTGACATGCAGATTTTTATAATCTGTGTACTACTTTTAAAGCTTCAAAATCACAGTGCAATGAAGAGTCTGGCAAAATAATTAACTGGTATACATTTCCAAACTACAAAGAGTGATTGACCTGAAGTTTTTCAGTCTTAGCAGCAAACTAATATATGGTATGTAAATGACTGGGAAACTGCATGCAGAAGCTTGACTGTGAACACTTAGCCCACAGTAGCTGTGCCAAAACCCGAAGAGCTTTTAAAACTAGTGGTTAGTGCTGAGCTGACCAAGTAATTCACCAAATAGAAGAGAAAAAGTGTGAAATTGAAAGGGGAAAAAAAAAAACCATACAAAAATCTGTGGAAAGGCAACTGTGCAAATGTTGGACAAGAAAGACAAAGAGAATAATGGAATAATTTGGTTTGGAAAAGACCCTTAGTATCTTTGACTCCAACTGTTAACCTAACACTGACAAGTACACCACTAAACCATGTCCCTGTCTCACCCCACTCCAGTGGATGGTCGAGGGAGGTTTTTTGTGATTCCCTGAAAAGGAGCACAGGCTAGGTGGAGTCAGACAATGACTCGAGGAAACAATACAACACAATTTTATTTATCTCAGCAACTGTAAAAATATCACAAAACAACTTCTCCAAGGCAAGCACCAAATCACACATCAATTATAAGACAGTACAAAAGAGTTGAAAAGTAAGAAAGAGGGGCAGAAAGACAGAGTTAAAGAGACAGAGACACACAAACAGAGACACAGAGAACATCACCAATCCCTCATTCCAGCACAGCATCTGTCTTCTCTTCAGGCATGAGACTTTGTTTCAGGCAGAAGCTCCACGCATGGGGTGGTGATGGGTCGACTGGGGGCTGATGGGTCAGTGGGGAGTACAGTTCAGGCTCGCCTTTTATACAGTTTGGTCTGGTCCAGTCCTGGACTGCCCCTTGGGGGAGGGCCAACATCGAGGTAACCTTCGGGATTGACCTTTGGGGGGGGCACAACAGCCCGGCATCCAGGTTAGCTTCGTGGGGAGGGGGCAGCTGGTTCTCCACCAAGGAGATGACTCCAGCCCTCAGCGCCCATGCCCCTCCTCACAGATGTAACAATTTGATAATGTTTCTAGACATGATGGCATCTCTTCTTTAGGAATGTTTTGTCTGAGTGCTCTGCCCAAGCACTCCTGGTGTAGTCTCTTCCTTAGAAAGTTTTCTGATCATTGTTTGAGACATAAACATGGATCATCTAGGAGGGGATGGGTAGGGGTCTGGTCCCTGACAGTCCCTAAGTGCCACATCTACATGTCTTTTAAATACCTCCAGGGATGGTGGTTCAACCCCTCCTCTGGGCAGCCTCTTCTAAAGGTTGACGACTTTTTTGGTGAAGAAATTTTTCCTAATATCTGATTTTCCTAATATCTGATCTAAACCTCCCCTGAAACAGAAAGTAGATCAAGACCTGTGTCCACTATGGAGAAAAATGTAATTGGAAAAATTCTGTAAATGACACTGTATTCAATAATTATCCCAAGAAAAATACAGACAACAAGATACTAAAACAAGAAGAAAAATGAATCACTAACTCCAAAGACAAAATTTTGGATGTCTGTGGCATAAATGTAGTGCATAAATGTGAAAGTAAATGATTTGTAAAACTCAAATGAGGACTAGATGCAAAGACAGAATTTAACAAATTGAATGGTAAATAGCTATTAAGGGTACAAGGTTATCAGCTACAGACGTTGCCTTTGTAACTTTAATTTCTTTTCATACAAGCAGAACCAACTTAAAGCAGTATAATGGCATGGTTTTACAGCCATTCTGTAACTTTTAAACAGAAATGTTGTAGAAAAATATACGGTAAAAATGTAGGTTAGCACTGGAAACACAAAATCCACTGCTTTCAGCTGACCCAAGTGGATTCACAAACCTAGTAGCATTAATCTCAGGGCAAATTATTCGTATGGTATCACAGAATGACACAATGGTTGGACGGGATCTCTGAAGGTCATCTTGTCCAAATTTTCTGCTCAAGCAGGACCACACAGAGCAGGTTGCCCAGAACCATGTTCAGTCAGCTTTTGAGTATCTCCAGAGGTGGAGACTCCACAACCTCTTTGGGCACCCTGTGCCAATGCTTAGTCACCAGTACTCCAGGTGTTTCCTCACCAGTGCTGAGTAGACGGGTCACCTCCCTTGACCTGTTGACAACATTCATCCTAATGCAGCCCAGGATACCTCTAGCCTTCTTTTCTGCAAGGACATGCTGCTGGATTATGTTCAAGTTGGTTGTCCTTTTCTTCAAAGCTGTTTTCCACCTAGCTGGTCCCTTAGCATGTGCAGATGTCTTGGGTTGTTCCTTCCCAGGTGCAGGACTTTGCACTTGCCCTTGTTGAACTTCACCAGGTTCCTGTCAATCCATTTCTCCAGCCTGTCCAGGACCCTCTGGATGGCAGCATGACCCTCTGGCATAATCACTCCTCCTCCCAGCTTTGTCTTATCTGAAAACTTGCTTGTGTATAGGCACAACAAAACAAAAAATATCTGCAATATGTTTTGCATGTGCTAAAGTATTAAGGAAACTTCTTTTAAGAACTAGAATACCTTTTAAATTTGTTGTACGTAGAAGTAAATAAACTCAGTCATTTCAGTACAAGCCTCTTGACATACCCATGTACTAATCAAAAAAACAAAATTGGTGCAACAGCTTGGTAATCATTTAGCGGTAAAACAAGCAAACTTTGAGAATGTCTTAATGAGGCATCAAAGCCAACTGACTGCCAAGTGCCTGAACTTTAAGAACTACCTGTTCTCCATATGTGTTTCAAGGAAATATGCTGTCAGTTTCTACTTGGTAAGAAAACCACTGCTTCACTGCATTTAGGCACTAGGTTGGATAGGTACCAGGGAGAACACCAGGATGGCTGAGGATGCTGCATAGTATCCATCTTGAAAGGAAGAATTTTGATGTTTGATAACATTATCAAAAAATTGTTAACAGGAATAACATGGATTAAATGTCTGACTGATGACCATCTGGGGGTAAGGACATGGAGACAGTACCACAGAAATAATGGTATGTTTCACTCATAGGCTCATTGGTCTTCTCAAAACTAAATTCATTACAATATACATGTTACAACATCATTGCTATTACAATATATGCAACATTTGCTGACATCCTATGGACATGCCATGAATTCTGAAGGCTACAGGCTGGCTACACTTGAAGACACTAGATCAGTTATATATGTGTAGAAGAAACATTAGATTTATAAACTGTCAAAATGTCTCTTAGCTACCCCAAATATGTGTGAATATTTAGGATGACTACCAAAGAAAACATAGAGCATAAACATGGTTAGCATGGTCAGATGCTGACATCTTTCAGACATTGGCTGTACTAACTAAATTTCTCCCTTTTTTGTGTGTGTGGTGTTGTATGAATAAAGGGGTACTTTTCTGCTAGCAAAGGAACAGATGGTAACTGCCACTTATTGGCACAATTGCTAATGGAGGCAAAAATATACCCAAGGTGAAAACCAAAGTTTTGCTGTAACTTGCATATATTCAAGAATTTAATAGCTTCCTTAAAGGCAGCAATTTCTGCTTTTCAAGTAGAAAGTGACAACAAGCTAACAGCAAGAACTCTGTAGAAGCTATTGCTATTAGCCCAAAATATTGTCACCACACATTATGGTTTATATAATTTTTTTTAGCTATATGTACAAAGAGGATTTCCTCACCTCAAAACTGTGCTACATACAAAAACTGCACAGGGAAGTGAGCTTTTAGCCAGAGAGAAACACATAGAAATATAGAAATATACGTGTCAGCCAACTCAGCTTGTGCGCTAATTTCAAATCTCTAGGGCTGAGAATAATCCAGTTGCAATCTGTTCAGAATGTAGTTTGACAGTGACAAACAAGGTGGCAAAAAGCCTGTAGACCAGTTCAACACAGCCCCACAACTTCTAGGTAAAATTATACTCTGTGCATTTGAGAATACAAGACAGCATTGTGTGTAAAAGCTGCTGAGTGGTCATTGATAACAGAAAGAGAAACTCTGAAACAGAAAGCTGCATCCAGAAAACAAGCATTTACTGTCAATTGACTAAACACAGCCTTGAATCTAAGACTTGTTAGGCACCTGTAGTACATGTGGGAATGTAATTTCAAGCAGCAAACAAGAGACTCCCCAACACTTTTTTGTTGTAGAAAAGGAAGAGTTTCTCTGCTAGCCTACACTTTTCTGTAGATTTTTTTTTTCACTTCACGGGAGATAAAAACAGGTCTAAATACCCTCATAAAAATCAGTTAATGATTTGAAAATGTTTGATATTGCAAACCATGTTTTTTCAGGTAGAGAAACCCAGTTTACCTGCAATGAATTTATGCAATCTACTATGTCAGTTTGTGGATTGTATTTTTTTCTCATGGAAAGGTGAGTACTGAATTTGCTATTCCAGTATTGGGCTGAACAGTAGAAACCACAGATATTATCCTGACGCACAGAGAAAAGCAGACATATTCTTGAATGTAGTAAGATTGCTTCATATGTGTGCCATATGCGTGCCATATGCTGTTGCTGCTCTGTAGTTTAATTTTTTACTTGTGTAATAAACTCATTAGAAATGTGCTCACACTTTCCACTCAGCTACACAAGAAAAACAGAAATCAGCTATGTCACTGCGTTGTGATGACAGCAGCAGTCTAACACTAAAGTTGAACTGGCTGTTAAAATTTAAATTAATTTAAATTAATGCTACAGAAGAACAGTCATGTCTAAATTAAGATACAGTTCCACAGAATGTCTTATTGTGTCTTGTCATGATGCTTGATGTGAAGGTGTGGCCTGTGATACCAAAAATTATCACAGTCAGCAATGGTGAGAGAAATAATCAAGAAAAGTTAATCAGTCAAGAGTCAAAGCCTGTAACAACTAACAAACTAAGCCTCAGAGAACAAAAAAGCTTAAAGATCAGACTAATTCTATATGTTGAACAATAGCAAATTGTATATATCAAACATGCACATCTACATTCAAATGTCATGGAAGATGAATACACAAGAATATTCTTTCAACATTCAAATGCAGATAGACTGGAGAGGGTCCAAAGAGGCCACAAAGTCGATCTAAGGGCTGGAGAATCTGCCCTACAAGGAAAGATTGAAGGAGTTCAGTCTCTCCTCTCTGGGGAAGAGAAGGCTCAGGGAGGACCTCATTGCAGTATTCCAGTGCTTAAGGGGCAGCTATGAAGAGGCCTGAGGTTCTCTCTTCACAAGGAGCCACATGGAGAAGACCAGGGGCAAATAAGTACAAGTTGCACAGGGAGAAGTTTCAACCTGATATAAGAAAGAAATTTTTACAGTAAAAAGAATTATTCACTGGAACAACCTCCCCAGGGAAATTGTGGGGTCCCCATCACCGGAGGTTTTTACCATGTGATTGATTGGACAGGGTGTTAGACAATTTCGTCTAGGCTCTTTGTCCCATGAAAGGTTGGACCAGATGATCTTTCAAGGTGCCATCCAACCTGGACTATTCTGTGAATTTATGATTCTATGAAAATATTACAAATGCCATGCATAGGCCTATGTACACAGTAAAAGAAAAAAAAAAAAACTAGAAGTGGAGCATGGTGTAATGTACATCTAATGAAATTTGGTTAGTAGAACAAAAGAGCAATGTGGTTAAGGAGTAGGTAAACAATCTGACACTGGAACTTCAAAATACTACATCATGAGGTCAGTCAGCATTAGGAGAATTGCCTTTTCTTGCAAGGAATATGTACAGCATTTAAGAAACATAAGTGGTCTACAAGGTATAAATAAGACACACACTGTAAGACATAAAAGAACAATCCTTTTAAAGGTAAAAGGAAAATTAATTTGTTTCCAAGCTAGTTAAAATGTATGTAGCAGCACTAAACCAAAAACTACATGTATTGATAGAATCTGAAGTATTTGTGCAAGATATGATAATCATATTTAATTTTGCTATCTTGTGTAAATATGACAGAAGGCAAGTGAAGAGCAATAGTTTTTCAGTGGAGGTAAATAGCAGATCTGGAATGCAAAGCAGGTTCACAGATCACTAGCTAGAGAATGGTATCCAGGACAGCATAATAAAAGCTTCAATATTGCATTGCCTGTGCTTGCACTGGCTTTTGATGCTTGAATATTGAATAAGAGGTCTTTTTGTAGCAGGTCATGACTCAGTCACTATTTGAAATTTTTGCTTTTTATTGAAAAGCTAAATTAGGAGTCTAGTTTACTTTATTCAATAGAAAATGGCAACGGGAGAGCCAATAATTGCACCATAACTAAAAAGATAGGAGAATGCCGGGAGAGAATGTGATTGCTAAGAGCAGGAGACTTACTCAAAACAAAAACATGGTTTTGCAGAATATAATGTAGTATTGAGTGTTTTCCAAGATCAGGTAAATTATGTTAACTTTTTCTATGCTGAGGTTTCTACTAAGGCTTTCTACTACGACCTTCTAGAGGACGTAACGTCTCATAACCTCCCTCCTCTTCACCTGCATAACTTGTTTAATAAACTTACTAGTTTTAAAATAAGTGATGTGTTTCAGCATGGTTATTTTTATTTCCTGTAAAGTGTCTCAAAATATAGAGTTGACAGTATGCCCAAGCAAACAACAGTTGCTTGTTAATAACTTTCTTCTCTACATTTTAAACAACTGCTAAGAAAAACAAAAGCCTGAGGACCTTATAAGGAGACTCCTTCTTTTAATATTATTTTTTAATAAAATTATTTATGTCTTTATATTGGCAAGCTATCCTATATTGCTACAATTCACCCCAAAGAACAGCAAAAAACTCTACATTTTCAACAAAGCCTGTCACTATGAACAGTTCCTGTGCTGGTTCTTCATATAGGGAGGGATTATTTTGCCCACAGACCATGACTTTAGGTGTGTAAGTGTTCTTAACTGTTGAAAATCGCCTAAGACAGAAATTGGTTTGTGGTTCCTCATAGCAAGAATTCTGACATTGTCCCAGGTGATGCTCCAGATGCTCTCACCTAGTTTCTTCTGAGTCTGGATAACAGCGTTTTGAATGTTTCTCCCACTGAAAAGCAGTGTTTCATGCTTAACAACTCAGATATAGAGCTATTCTTCCAATTGTTTTCTGCTGCATGAGTGCTGGGCAGACAACAGTCTTAGTGATGAGCATAAACTACTTCGTCCATGATAGTAACCATATCATTCAACTAAACTAATTCTACAGGGAGTTGATTGTAGACTTAACATTTCATAAAGTCTGAGTCACTACTGCATTAATGGCAGAGTCATCACTAAGACAATTTTAGTCCTTGCCATTTTTCACTTAGTGTATAACGTCTTTCTGAAGACAATCCTCTCAGCTGGTGATATCTTCTAGTGGTCAGCTCCAACACAAGAGGGAGTGCTTTGGATTAATATATAAATTCTTTTTATTTTGTTTTTACTTAAAACCATAACTTGTGCATCATGCTGGGAACTGTTCAGTTTTTCATTCCCACATGTGTTATAACCCTCTTCAAAGAAACCGGCATAATTCTGCGAGTTTTAACGTGTTGAATACTCCACACTGAAATTCAACCCTATAAATGGCCAGGAATGAGAATTTTCTGAGAGGATTTTTTAGTGGACAACTATCTTTAGATTTCAGGATTGTACTCTGTTTAGTATACCAAATCCACTCTTCAGTGCTTGTCATGGAATGAGAGCTAGCCATCCACCTTTGTCATTTTTATTCAGATAAATCTTACTTATCTTCATCAATCAATCAATCAATCAATCAGTCAGAGTGGAGCAACAATAAAGCTTTATGTCCTTTACTGTGTTCGGGCTTCAGTGAATATGCCTACAGTAGCATGATCCTGAATAACAAGGCTAAGCACAAGCATTAGCCAACTTCGATGTTTGCGGTTATGAAACTTACAGGCAGATCATTCCCCAAGGATACTGTTTTCTCTAGGAAAGTCAGGAAGACTTCCTTTTAATTGGTGGTGTTATTCAGCTGGAAGGTGAACACAGAAATAGTTTTCTGAGCAGTTGGCTCAGTTGTAGAGGTGAAGACAAAGGTGATGAGGGCCACTGAGCTGAAAGGCAAACTGTCAGATCAATGAAGTTTCTTCCTCTGGGTTTAATAAAAAAAAAATAAACATTCTTTCTACAAATGGTGAACAAGCATAACCTGATTTGATGGAAACTATCAGAGTTTTGTCAGCATTCAGATTAATGACAGCTGTTCACAATCCTCAGCGATTCCACCATTGCTTCATTTGTTGGCTGAAGCCGGGTTCAATATGTACTGGATCACATTGCAGCTGATTAGACAAAACTTGCCTGTTGGCTACTGAAATCAAAACACCTGTTTTGTGTAAACTTTGTATACAATTATTTTGCCCCACTGATGACTTGTTAGGTGCTCCTAGTGAATCATGAAAGCATCCAACCATCACACACCTGCAGTGTTATCTGACAGGAGGAAGGACTCTCTGAGCACCTTACATTTAAATAAACAGTACAGTTCTGGTGAATAGTCGCACTTTAAAGAGAAATTTCTAAGCATAGGACAGAAACACTTGATTGGTTTGCTTGCTTTTTACATAGTGTATAGATAAACAACCAGTAGCAACAGGAAATGTTGACCATTAGAAAAATTTTTATTTGTCACGTTGCTATGACTCCTAAATTTTGATATTTTTTCAATTTGTTTCTATTTTACAATTATATATTTTCATTTTGATGTTCAGACATTTTTTATTTAATGCTTGTTGGGACTATACAAATATGAAACAATAATGCATAAACGAGTGTAAATTTGCATGGGATAATAATGACTCTTCAATATGGTAAAATTTGAGCTACACCTAAATTGCTCCCCTCCTTTATGGGGTCGGAATAGTCACCTCGTAACATTCAAATTAAATGATACCTCTATTGTAAAATATATGCCATGTGGGATAATTGTACATGTTTCATCAAAGTTTGGAGTTTGCTAAAGAGAAATCTGAGCCTTTCAATATTGTGTCATGGAAAATAATAGATAACTTTAACACCAATTTTTATGTCTGTTTTTTATGTCATATTCTCTAGCCCCATTACTATTTATTAATAAACACACTACATCCAGATATCTGTCAACGAGTAACAGCTTCCAAAATATCAAGAACTTCACATCAACTCAATTGTTTGCTTTCCCTGTCAAAAAACCCAAAACAGTTAAGACTCAAGCTGCCTAAATTCTGAATTGAAATGGCATTAACTAGTGTGTCTGCCTGTTTTAGAGCATCTCCTCCTGCAAAATACCTCAAAGCAATCACTGTCCCTACTTTAGGATGGCCAGTTGCTCAAGCTCAGAAATGTTCCACTGATTAGGTGAGACTCCATCTCTCTGTGGAGAAAGAACAAGGAGACACCAAAATCTCTAAAGGTAACTTATCTGTTAAATGTGTTCCGGACGATCTATTACACACAGGCACTGAGTACAGCAGCCATCACCACTTTCACAGCTGGAAGAGGAGGCTGAGATCTTCTGATTTTCTATAACAATCTAGCCAAAGCCCTCAGATAGGAAATCTGTCTCCCTGTCATCTTCATGCAGGAGAGTAAGGAAGGAATTTACCTCCAAATCTCTGAATCTCCGCAGTGTCTTAAACAGCAGCATCTGGGCTGGACTACTCCCATTAAGCTGAGGCACTCAGCAGAAAGGCATACATGAATGAGTGGATTCAGTGAAAAAAGGACAAAGATTCCTGACAATCTGCCCTTTATCTGAGTAGTCCCCAGGCATTATATTTCTGTGAGCTGGCACACAGTGCCACTGCTATTTACTCAGGATTTTGTTACAAGACTGCAAGATTTTCCCTGGAACAGGAACTAGCGTCTCTGTTGCTCTTTTTACTGGGCTATGGTGCCAGATGCTTTCCTACTTCCCTAGTGCTTATTGCACTCCCACCTTCTTCCACACCAAATCTAAAGAGACTTTCTGCGGAGAGCACATGTAATTAGCCTCATCTTGCTCTGCTTCCTTCCAATGTCAAAGTTTCATTAGCCTTCACGTGTATTGGCTCATATCCTCATACATTAACTCAGTATCCAAAGCTATGTTTGAGAGAATTACGCTTATCTTAAGCAGAAGGAACCATTTGCTGGTACATGAGAGAGCAGAGAGAAAAGACGTAAATCAAAAGAGTTATAAATTCCTACCATCCCTAAATGAGTAGTGTGAAAAGAAAGCATTTCTAGGCTGACATTAACCTTCAATTAACAGATTCTCACCATGAAGATTTTATCTGGAAATATGCTATGTTCTCTTCTAGGTTCAATGACAACAGGCTCTCCAAGAGTTTTAGCATATGCACATCCCCAGAGAAATTGTCTGAAACATGTCCAATTTAGTGTCTCAAGAAAAAACTCATCGCAGCATGGAAACCTACTGGCAATTCTGTGCCAAAGTTCATGTTAGTGTAGTTACATGCTGCCATTAACAAAGAGCACATTTTGTCATATACAGAATGTAGACACATTTTTAAATATGTTCATGTTTTCCTGTTACAAATGCATGAATTGAGGTTTTGTTTTGTCTCCCAAATACCCACGTTTACAGCAAGACTGCATAATCTGTTATAATAAAGAGCAATATGATGCCTCACTGCATCAAGCCATTTCAGGGAGATACTGTAACTTGTCAGGCATCCTATTGTCACAGAATCATAGAATTACAGAATCATAGAATATTTTCAGTTGGAAGGGGCCTTTGAAAGTCATCTAGTCCAAACCCTCTGCAGTAAGAAGGGTGCTCTTCAACTAGATCAAGTTGCTCAGAGCCCTGTCCAACCTGATCTTGAATGTTTCCAGGCATCTACCACCTCTTTGGGCAACCTGTTCTGGTGTTTCACCACCATAGTAAAAAATTTCTTCCTAATATCTGGTCTAAATCTACTGACTTTTAGTTTAAAACCGTTATTCCTTGTCCTATGTCAACAGGTCCTGCTAAAGAATACGTCCTCATCTTTCCTATAAGCCTCCTTTAAGTACTGAAGGGCTGTGAACACTCTGTAATGTGCAGGGCAATGCTGTACAGTATGCTTCACACTCAACTCCCAGGTGGCTCTGCTAGCTACTGGGGAGAAGGGATGGCCCCCTTTACAACCCTACCCAGCTTCTATGTTTTAAAACCTAGCAAGTGCTAGAAAGAGTTTTGACAGGAGTACTAACAGCCCTTCTTACATGAAGCTTTTTCTCCTCGCTGTAACTACATTGACTAGTGATAAAACCAGGTATGATCCAGCCATCATTTTTCACATTAGCTCTCTCGGGGCAAGGCTACAGATTTCTGTTGGAATATGCTTTTGATATTATGATTTCATTTTTCACCACCCTTAGTAACTGACTAATTCAGTTAAGGGCCATTGTCCCAGGAAAAAGAAATACTGTTACATAAAATGTTATGGTTTCTCCCTGAACAAAGCTAATAAATCCACACTGATGTTCAATAGAAGTATAGGTCTTTAAACAGGTTAATTCCAAATTCACCCCACAGATGTATTTTCAGATTAAGAGGTCACATTTGAAATAAAATTAGAACTGTAGTGAAATTATAGAAGGACGATATTCAGCTAAAGTCAGATAATACTGTTCACTTCTGTTTGTTTCTGAGTTCTTGGCTTTACCTTAGTTGTCCACTGGCTTTCTTTCTAATAGTGTAAAAAGAGGCCAAAAACTAGACAGCTAATGGAAAATGAATTTATGGAGAAATTTTGTAAACTCTTAGTTGGTATGCCTTAATCTCAAGCAGGATTGCATGTCACTTTCAGTGGTATGTTGAAATTAGGACACTGAGTTACAAAAAGTCCTCCTGTTGTCCATTTTCTCACAGCTAAACGTGACCATAGAAAGGAAAAGAGAATCTACAGTAAAAGGACCTTTCTCCTTCTTCATTTGACTAATCATGCAGAAAGAATAATAAAGGATTAAGGGCCACAGATATATGTAGGTAGGGATTAAAAATGGAGAAGAGCTGGTGCATGTTAATGATGTATTAATGTTTTAATGCTCTAGGATTTTAAGCAGTGACAGATACACAAGAGTTTTCTTGCATTTAGCTTTTGAGGGGATTTGATTCAATCCTATCCCATCCTATCCTATCCTATCCTATCCTATCCTATCCTATCCTATCCTATCCTGTTCTAATTCTATGCTGTGCTGTTCCATTCCAGCCTAGCCAAGACCAAAACGACCTAACTCATCCTACCAAATACCATTTTACCCTATCCCACCCCAACCAATTCTGCTCATTCTTAAGCATCTATCTGCAATTTGTGATTTATTCTTCTCCTCCTCCTCTGTTAGTAGACTTGATAGTAGTACTCTCCGGCACTTGTAGGATTACAGGGTTTTGGTACTGGCTTTTTAAAAAGTTGTTCGCACAGAGATGGTTTCTTATGCTAGCACAGGAAAGGTAAGCACTTTCCTCTGGTAACAGAGGGTGGTCTAATTGATGGTGATTCTTAGCTTCCTTTGAAGCTTGTTGCACAGTAGTGGCCTTAAGAAAAACCTTCACAGGCAAGTTTTAGCACTCTAGAAGAAGGTTCCACTGTGCCTGAGAAGAGCGGCTGTCACTTCAGCTCTCCAGACAAGGCATAGGAACCACATTCCCACAGATTTTGTTTCAGGAAATAATCTGGGAGCTGTTGTGATGTTTCCGTGAGACACTTAATCTTTTATGTAATAGGCTCCACTGTTACTAATATTGACTCTCTTCTCAGAGAGGCACGATGTAACTATAAAATATGAATATATATTGTGGAGAAATAATGACTCCCACCTGGAGATATCAAACTATTGTTGCACAACTTTTATCTCCCTTCCTAAGCCAAACAGGTTAGCTACTAGCTTCTTCCTTTTAACCCTCTTGACAATTCTTCTCACAGATTACCTTCCAGCTTCTAGATCTTCTACTGATCCTCCAGGATTTTTTACACATTTCCTTCATTTAGTTCTCTTGACAAATGAGTATGTGATTCAAATTCTATTTTTCTCTTAAAATCTCAGTAGCTAAAATATTCAGACCCCTAGATGCTCCAAATATGTTTGTATTTCAGCTTGCAATACAGTATGCATTATTTCAGCTTGCAAGGTTATAGCAAATAGGGAAAAATCCCTCATTTTTGAACGTCTTGTAGAAAGCCTACGGAAAGGATTATATATCAACAGTCATCCTCTATATTGCAAGGAAAAAAGCTCAGAGAAGGAAAATATCCTTATTGTCTAGTTTTAACCAAGGTACAAAATGGAATGAAATGTAATTGGAAAGTGTTAAGTGTTTTACTTTAAATGTAAACCATAAATTCATCTTGAATTTGCAAAGCAAAAATGAACTGCAGCACTCAAAATCGTTAGTACACAGACAGCACTTGATTTCATCTGGGTAATGACAGGATCTGATACCGGTATCAAAAACAGGGTAGTGACTGTGGTATAAAGCTGTGACACTGTCTTTCTTGGTTCTATGTTTTCTCAGGGTACAAACTACAGAACAGGGTAGCGTTGGCTGAAAATTATACACTACCTAAGAGATGAATCCAGTGTTTTTCTATGGGCAGGTTCTGGAGTCTAAATCTCATCTGTTCTTCTCTGGAAGAAATCTCTTAATTTGAGTACTGCTCTTACTGGGTTAATGCCAGGGAAGTAAATGAAATCTATAAATATAAATAGAGCACATACGGGCTCCCAAACATCAAAGATTATATACAATTCAGATACTACCTGTGTACTGTAATAACTTCTAATTAGGTACTATATCTTTTTTCGCTGTTGGGTTTCATTAATTTCTGTATGGTATCCGTGCTGGGAAAATTCAGATATCCTCTGCCAACTTTCTTGTGGATGAGCCCACTGCATTAAATTAGCAAGCTTTCATAAGAACATATTAAAATTACTTTTTTGCTAATACATTTTTAAAGTCTTCCTGCATCAGCAGCTTTCATATCTAATAGTAATGAGATATGATGAATAATTGCTAATACAACCGCCAGTTGAAGTAATCTTGGCAATTTGATTGTCAAAATTAGCATTAATATAGTGTGATGAAATATTGCTAGTGTAATATAAAGGATTTCATATCCTTTATAGGAGTGCATGCTACCGTTGATTTCTTAGAGCGTTACAGCTGAAAGATAGCTGGAGTAAGGTTTCCATACTCCTCTGTTCCCACTTCTGCAAAGCCAAATTCTGACAAGATTCATGTGGTATACAGTGTTATCCGATTTTATTCAGAAGTGGAGTAGAACTGGAACTGGGGCAGAACTTGGGTGTTATTTACAGACAATAATGTTCTGCATCCTATATTTCTTGAGTCTAAATCAAATATATTTTTTATTTGGTATTTTTCCTGGATATCTGAATGAATATGCTGTTAACTGTGCCATCATGACTACTGTTCTGCTGTCTATAGAAGAGATTAAATAGAATTTAAACTCTCACATCCCAAAGACTTCTGGAGTTCAGGGAGGATGTACGCTCAGCTTTTCCGGATAGAACTAATAGCTCAGTGCTTGGACTTATGCAATCAGGGGCAATATGCATACAATCATGTTACAGTTTTGTATCTATTTTTCAGACACGTTAAAGCTCTAATGTATATGATGGATAGTATTTAAAGTATTTAAACCTGGTTGTTTCACATAAAACTAAAAACCATAAATACTTCTGATCTTTTATCCTAAGTAATTTAAACAGGAGAAGAACCTCGTGGTGGTGGTGATTAAAATAAAAAGCTGCTGATACATTGTTTATGATGAGACTTTTAATAATGAACACAAATATATGCTTTTATTTTTTTTAATTAAATGATTAGATATTAGCTACAGGGAATTTTGTTTCTCTGTTTATTTTCAATGAAAACCAAAAGCAAGTTTTTCACAGCATGGCAACCATTCCTCCACACTTACTGCTGGGAAAAAGTGCTTAGTACCCTCTCAGCTTTCATTCTGAAAATAGAATTATTTTCCTTAGCCCATGGAATTAAAGAATACCCATTATCTGAGTAAGTGGTTCAAGGTCAGGCATAAGTACATTCCTGCATCATGTTAAACATATCCATTGTGACCACAACACTATATTTATTGTATACAGAACACTCTTACTTGTCTTAACCTTGAGATAATTTTGCTAGCAAAAAAATATTTTAATAATTCCTCATGTCTAAATAATTGCTTAGTAAAACTACGAAGTTGTTTTGTAATAACTGGGTGGTCAAAGGCCATTCAGAAAAATAAATCAGGACAAATATATAAATAACATGCATAACACTATATTTGGTAGCAAACACAAAAAAACCTGTTTATCAGTCCTGAAAATTAAGAATTGTCACCATTCTTCAGACAATAGCAGTGGACAGCAGAATTAATTTATCTTGAGTTTAATACTTGGGGATTATATTTTCATGTTAATCTACAATGTTGCCTCCACTGAGAAGAAGAAATAACTGTTCATAATTGAAGATTGCAGAGTCTTGTCTTAGCTTTATATCGGAAAACTATCACAATACTGGTAACACTTCAAAATCAGTCCTAAAATGAGTAATTGAGAGTAAGTAAGGCCTTCCTTCAAATGGGGACGCAAGTAAGCAAGGTCCTTCCAAACTCCCCCATTTTTCAAGGTGTGGTAAAAAAGGCCTTTGTAAAATGAAGACAGAAGGAAAATAAAAAGGAAAAAAATTAGCACAAGGTTAAAGCTAAGCAAAGCATGCCTTTTCTTATTTGATGTAGATAGCGTGGTCTTTTTCAAGGCTGAGCAATGGTCCCTCGTCTAATTTTCACATAGAAACTAAAGAGCAAAAAAGGACTCACCAATTTGCTTTCTAGCCCCCCACATTTTGAGAGTGATTGAGGCTTAATAAGGA
Source organism: Pterocles gutturalis (assembly GCF_000699245.1). NCBI lineage: Eukaryota > Metazoa > Chordata > Aves > Pterocliformes > Pteroclidae > Pterocles > Pterocles gutturalis. The sequence goes on from NW_010135487.1 coordinate 17,621, forward strand.
TATTTTCTGCTACTTGTGGTAGCCATGAGCCCTCACACACATTCTTAGTGTATTTAGATGCACAGTAGGAAGGTTCACACATCTGACAAGGTACAAAGAATCAATTTACAGCAAAAGGAAACATCAGATATTGGCATTTAAACACCACAGCAGTAGATACCTTGGAAACACCTCAAATGAATTAGAAAGACCTCATGTTTAAAACAACGGGTAGAGAGAATGCAACTTCAGGCTTAATGTGCTTTTAATTTCGACTGGTATTTGAGTAAATGTACGCAAGTATTAGACTGCGGCTAAAAAATATATTTACATGGTTCCTTTACTGTAGTATTTGTGTATTCAGAAAGAGCTGATCAAAAATTATGAACCAGAAAGTTTTCCTAATAAAATGTAAGATTTTTAACAGAAGTGTTAATGTGAAGGTTTTTTATTCCAGAATTTTGAAAATTCCTGGTCTCATTTCCTTTTTCTCTCCCTTATCTTTTGCTGCCTGCAACAGAAAAAAAGGTCTATGTCTTCCTTGGGTTTTTAATTTCATAAATTTTTGCTCTCTGTATCTTCTCAGTGTTTCCTGTGTACTTTCAAAACACAGAAAAATCATTCCATAAAATTGAAATGTCTATAAATTCTTCAACAGCTTCCAAAAAAGGCTTGTGGATCCTTTCTCACTGTAATTTTGTTGACATACCATAATACTGTCTTGTAGTACAGGCTAAAATTAAGTCACAATGGTGTTTAGTGATTTGAAATTAATGGCCATTAATAGGTCAAATACATCCTGACAAAAAAGGACCAGTACAATTCTCTGTAAAGTTTACATTAATTTTTTGCTCTGATGCTAAAGCTGAATTTCTCTCAAAGCTTGTTACAGTTCTGTTTATAAAAGGAAATTATCTGTTTAGTGTACCTTATCTAAAGCTTGGAAATGTGCTTTCTGTTTTCTAGGAGCACTTCAGGAATATAATATATAGAGCTGCACTGGGGAGCACACAGCAGAAGTTTATATAGCAGACTTATCCTTTTATGTGATTCCACTAAAACCGTGGAATATGGCTCACCAAAAGTCCTTGAAATTGCCTGAGTATGAGTGAAACATCAGTTCAGTGCAGGATAAAGTGTTCAATTTAAAGTGCAAGTGCAGGCTCTAAGGTAATATTGGCAAAGTGGAGTTAAATTATGAATTAATACCTCTCTAGAGAACTGAAAAGATATACCAGTAACCTGAAGAACAGCACCTGTTTCTCCTCATAGCAGAAATAGTGCGTATCAGAGAGTTCATTATTTTTACATAACAAGCTCTGTGAATGCATTTTATAAAAAGTAAACCATAAAATATTGGGAATAACAGCGCAGAATTGAGAAACAAACTGGTTTCATGGATGACTTCTCTTGCGCTGTAGAGAGTACAATGGACATAATTCTTTGCTGGGAACATCCTCTTTACAACAGGGCTCTCAAACTGACTGAGAGCTGGAGAAATTTGTGACATCCTTCAGCCTCCATCTTAGGAGGACTACCTGCATGAAGAGGGGGGCATATAGTGACTGGAGTGCCCTCAGCTGTGCTTACTTCCCTCTTTCCAGTAGCTGAAGTGCCCTTTGTTTGAGGTAAGAAATCTCAGAACAAGCCATCACAATGGCTGAATGAATGCCCAGGTTTTCTTCCCCTGAAAGGAAGAATCAGCTGTAATATTTTGAAAAATACATTGCATTTAAAAATTATGGTCTAACGGCAAACCAGTACAGGGGGCCTTTCAATTCTTGTTAGTTTATCTTGAACGTGACTTAGCTTCCTCATGCAGGCACCCACCTTTTTCTCCATGAAGACCTATTGACTGTTGGCTGAATTAAGCCTAGGTGGCAATAATGATCAGAGTGTGCGACTGCATAAAAAAGGGCCCTTTTTTCAAAAATCTAACTGACAACATAAAAGTAAGGGAAAATTACAGGCACTGAGTAAACAACAGAGATAGGTAATGAAAGATGAACCAGCAGTTCATCAAAAATACATGATAAATATTCCCATTTAAGCAAAGATGTACATCTTATTGTTCCCCAGATCTCACAACAGCCAAACATGGCTCTGATTTTTTCCTTTGCATTTCTGATTACAAAATTTTCTGATTTGTGTCTCTTATATACAGAAGCAGTCTTGTAATAGTCTGCTATTTATAGTCTGTCTTTTAGAGGAACACATGGCAGGTTTTTATTGCTCACTGAATACCTCTATATTTCTGTGGTCATCTGCCACTTTTCAACATTGCTGTTCTTAATTATATGCATTGGAACTGATATTTCTTTTCAAAGCCTCATGGAAATTGATGCTGAAGGAACTCCACGATGGGCTTAGAATCTGTACACACGGCTTTGTATTATTGGTTAGTATCACACTAGATCCATTTGTGTGTGTTGGACATCTAGCAGATCTTAGACTTGATTTTTTCTCCTCAGTGTGTCATAAATATTAACAACTAGTAATTTTAAGATAGAGGCACCATCCATTTTAATCAAAGCATTCAGCCAGTCACTACCATTGGCTTGAGCCTGGCAGTAAGCTCAGCTGGGTAGAACTTGTTTCCCTGAGTGGTATAAGCTGCCTTCTGCCTATCACAGGGTGAACAAGTGTCCAGGCGGTCTTTGTGGAGTGGGTGATACACTCTAAATTCAAACTCCAGCTTACTTCAAGGTAACTTGGTCATATGATCTCACCATTAGGCAGGATGTTTGAATCTATTTTTACAGAATTTATTTTTTTTTCTCCTCTGAAATTTATTGAGATAGGGCAATTTATTTTATGTGTTTTTAATGTAAATAAATATTCTGTAATAGAGTTCTTCAGTGCTTTTAGTTATAATAATGCAATGAAGAACAGCTGAAAGTTAATTCCTTAGTAAAACCACCTTTTTATCACCTCTGTATCTGATTAAGTTAGCAGGCTTCTCAGACCTGCCTTTCCTAGCATGAAGACTTCTTGTTCTTTAGACACTTCTCCTATAAAGCTGGCTTTAGTGTAGTTCAGCATCTTTTGTTGATACTCAATTTCTCAAGTAGGGAATTTTGAGGTTTTAATCATAGAGGACAGTTAGATGAAATTATGTATTTTGTACCTGTCATTTAATCTCTTTAACATTCCTCATATAAATTTTAACCTTGCTCCCATGTAAAATGAAAAGGCAGTGGTAATTGTTCTGTGGAATGGGAATGGTCCAAAGGAAAATTTTTGCAGAAACTTTTCTAGTCCAAAGAAAACGCATCCAAAATGAGATTGTGGGAGAGGCAGGAGAAGGAGAATGTATAGAAGGTACACATAACTGATGGCTCCTGAAACAGCTTGTCTCTTCTTTCCACAGGTACTCACCATGTATTTGCACCAATTCCATTTCAGCCTCTTGTACCTCTTAGGTAAAATATTCATATAAACCTCTCGTTGCGTTGAATGTGTAAAAAACTTCCGGTCTCTCCTCAGTTGATTTCATCTGCTGACATTTATGCACTTATTGATCTTTTACCAAGTGCTGCAGTTTTACAGTTACATAAAATAAAAATGCCATTCTGCGTGTCTGGAGAAGCAACCATAAGGTAACTCTGGTAATTTACTCAGTATTTTAGGATATTTATTGCAGACATCTGGAACAGGCAGATATGCTAATATAGTAGAATGTTTTGAGATATTCGTGGTTATTTTGACACTAAAGTTGCTGTGTTGCCTCCTTGCAACAGAACTGTAGAATACAGTGACACTGTCAAGTGCTAACCAGTGTATTTGAGGGCTGCTACCACACGTCCCTGGCCATTCTTTAAGCCAAAAGGCCAAGAGCCATGTGGTGTCAACTTTTCTGAAAAAGTTCAATTAATTTCAAAACAATGCACTGCCAGGTACGTTTAATTGTTAATTTTCAATGACACTTATGAAGAAAAGGTTAGAAAATGAGTCAAAGAGGAGTACACTAGACTGTCCACTCAAAGGCCAAACTTCTCATCATTCAGGTCTCTAAAGTTTCCTCTTCATTGTTTTTTTTTTTTTTCCCCTAGCTTTTCATAATATAAAGTAGAAATATATCTAAGCAAACGCAAGTACAAACTGTCTGTTGAGTTTTCTAGTCATACATTGGGATTTTGCATCCCCTGAAAGTGAAATTTTACTCAGCTCTAAGGCAATGTGTAGGTTTAATTGCTTTTCTCACATGATTTCTGGGTTAAAGGACATTTGATTTTTAAGTTCACAATCAAACAAGCCAGTTGCTAGCTTGATAAAGGTACGAAGCGCTTCTGTTTTTGCATCCTGACTGCATGGAAACATATCCTGTTACTTCCCTTGAGGCTGCAACACGGCTGGTTGTCCTAAGTGGTATTCCATCTGCACAAAGCCTAGGTCTCCAGATGATTAAGGTTTTTTTTACCATGTAGCCTTTAGTGTTTTTTTCAGCACTGGTGTGAACAATCTCTTGGAGTGTCCTTTTGTTATGCCTCTTAGGCTGGCATCCAGTAGCAGGACCCCATTGCATTAGGCAGCACAGAGGTCGTATGATGCTTGCGCTGGAAAGCTACACAGCTCAAAAAGGATTAGAACAATATTAGAAATAGCATTTAAAAAAATATATCAACGGTGCATCAGTTTTCAGTTACATCTTTCTTCACTTCTTTTTATAGTTCTTCCTAAACTCTTTCTTCTCACCTCAAGCAACCGCACAATTAATCTGCCTTCATAGTCATTCCACCCTGTTGACCTCCAAAAAATAGCAAAAGATGTAGATGAAGGAGAAACACTGACAAGTGGTCCCTTTTGTGAGCTGGCAGAGGTTCTAATGAGCTCTTCAGGGAAAATGGGCAGGAGGCTGTAGGGGGTTCACGCCAGCAGTTCCCCAGAAGGACCCTCTTCTTCATTATGCTTGTGAAATGAGGACTGGGCATGAGTCTTCATGATAGTCTCACCTTTCCAGGGGAAGTTAGAGTTGTAGAATGACATTTCTTCTCACAAAGCTTCAGTCAGAAATTCTTTAATTCCTGCTAATAGAATCGCACCCTGTCAACCTGGCACAGGTTAGAAGCAAAGCCATTACATCTTCAATCACATTATTTACACATTCTAGTATTCTAAAATAGCATTTTGGTCTTATCTTACTTCTTATCTAATTGGTGCAAATAAGAATAGAAGTTTTGTGGGGTTTATTTTTTAAGCGCACAGCACACTATTCCTCCAGTCCGAATTTATTCCAGTACAAGACTTTCACAGGGAATTTTAGAGTGAAATAGTGATGCAAAAGACAACCAAAAGTGCAACCACACTCAATGTGTGGTGCAACTGTTGACATAAGGCCCAATTTCCTTTGTCTTATAATTTATATACAGGCAAAAGAATAACCATCAAGTAATTTTCTCTTCTCGTGTCTTGAATCTGCATTCTTAAGAATTCTTGAACTAGAGGCAACAGTATTGGAAAGAGATGTCATGGTACACCATGTCAGCACAGAAAGGCAAGATGAGATGCAGGATGCTAAAAGGCAGAAGATTTGAGCTGCCTGTGCAGCATTAGGAGGCTGCCTGGCCTCTTCTGCCTTTCAACAATAATGAAATTGAGTTCCACGCTGAAGATAATTGCCTCAAGTCATTCTCTAGCCACAGAGAAGGTAAGATTAATAAAGAGCATTTCTTATAATTCTGCAACGAATTTATGTAATGGAACACATAATAAATAACCATACTTAACACAAGCATTTATCACAGGCAATTTTTACATCAATTTGTTCACTGTGTGTTATACCAACCATTTGTATTGAATAAGCGTTGTTCTCTTTGTGTCCCTTTTTTCTCTGCTAAAGTAAAATTATTGCTAGTGAGAGGGGTTTTTTGTTTTTGTTTTGGTTTTTTTTAAGATACAGAGGTGACAGTGACACATGTAAACTTCACAGCCACTCAAATACAGCATAAAGTTTTCCACAGAGCCTGGACTGCTGTCTGTTGCAATTGGAAGCCATTATTTAAACAAAACATCCACAAGGACTAAAATGCTCTTGCAATTTGTGTATGCCTAAAGTCCCTGGTTAGATTTGAACTGAAAGAGCAGCATGTCACTGGAAACATAACAGATTATGTCCTAAGAACCTGATCTGGGATTCTGCCTTTGAAAAGAGTGTCTGATCTGGTGGGCCAGGAGAAAAGTGTCCTAAACATTTCCAAAAGCAATCAGCTGGATGTGGTAGAATACCAAACACAGACAAAGTAACTATTTCCGAATACTGAAAAAGTAAAAGAAGACAAAATTTAAGTACTTTTCCTGAATACGATTTAGAGCAAGAGAATCACTGTTTCAAGTTTACCTTTCCTTTTTCTCTATCTGATTCAATGGTAAAAGATGTTCTTAGACTTATGCATGATGATATCTGTTTCATTAGGTACTTTTGTCATGATAGGGGCTACAGTATTTGTTTTCCCACATCGGTAGCATTACGCAGTGTGTTTTGCAGAGGATCTGCTCTCTTCAATTATATGCTGCTGAAAAAAAGACAAATTAAGCATGCCAACTTACTGCCTGTAACTTTTCAATCCCATTCCACTTTCCTTCTGTGAGGTGATGTTTTTCATTCCAGTTTATTTTTCAGTGTCAGAAAGCATGTATAGGTTAAAGCTCAGATTACTAAATCTAGAAATAGCGTAGCCAGACTGCATCTATCGTTAATTAGTAAGCACCTGAAATATCAGTCTGCACTTTCCTCAGTCTGTTGCTTACTCATGATACACAAGCTACTCATGATCACTGAATTACAAACTGAATTTGGTTTATTTCAGAGTGACTTTCTTCCAACCTCCACATCTGTATTACAGCATGAATGAAATGACGAAAACTAGATACTGTGTTCTAAAAATAAATCAATAAATACATTGTGAGTTATAATATATTGGAAGGAACAGGGACAAATCTTTTCCTCATCTTTTCCACTGACAATCTTTGCACAGCTAATACTTATATGGTGTCCCAGAACAGATCTGAGAAATTTTGAACAAAGAACTATGAAAAGGAGTTGTCCCACTGTATTGCATGCCTTGTATCAGAAAAGGTCCAACCAGAAGTCATTGTAAAGTAGAGTTGGAAATAAAAAGAACCTTTCATTGCTCTATGAACAACAATAACCATCTTGTTTTGCATCCTGACTAAAAAGACTTTCTGATTATTATGGTACTGTCGTGGGTTAAGCACAGACTGCTT
>NW_010135488.1:0-302 GCF_000699245.1 Pterocles gutturalis
CGGGCTCATCCAGAAGCAGAGCCGGGTGATTCGTGGTTCTTTCTCCCGGCTGGGGATTGAGAAAGATGTCGAGAAGCAGCGTCAGCCTGTGCTGGCGTGTGCCTTGGCGTGTGCCTGTCCCCACGGTGCTGGTGCTGGTTGGGGACAGCTGCCAGGGGACTTTCCCCCGTAGGCGTTGTACGCTCGCAGAACCACCCATGCAGCACAAAAACCAGTATCAAAATGAAGCCTCGGACGCCAGTTCTGGGAAAGGATTTGCAAATGTCACAGACAGTCGCTTCTGCTCCCCGAAAGCCTCGCCC
>NW_010135488.1:363-1675 GCF_000699245.1 Pterocles gutturalis
GGGAGCCGGCTCCTGCCCACCCCTGTGCAACCACAGCCTCGGCGCCAGCACAGCCGGGTGCCTCCTCGTGCGGCATCACCCCTCCGGCTGGCAGCACGGATGTGCCATCCTCCCGAGCCATCCGCAGGCAGCATCGCCCCTTGGTTTCGGGCGGCAGGCTCCTTCTGCCAGGCTTTCGGGAGGTGCTGGAGGAGCAGGCAGAGAGCAGGCAGATCCCGCCCGGAACAGGCGGAGGGATGCCCAGCCCAGACTTGTTGGCTGTGCAGGTGGAACCCCCCCAGCCCCAGGGCTGCGTGTCCCGTTCCGCCTGTTGGGTCAGGTCTCTGTGCCGTGATGCTCCCCAGATACGCCGAGAGATGATGATAAATCGTACCCGGTCGTGCTGAAGCAGAGATTTTTCTCTCTCTGTGCTGGCCTGAGGGCGCTGAATAAATTTGAGCATGTGTCCCACTCCAGGGAGGGTGTGAGCAGCTTCCAGCCCCCCTTCCTCCTCCCCAGTCCCTTGATAGAGACATTTTGCCGGCGGCTCTTGGGAGCTTGTTTCTCTACTTGGCTGAAGCAGCTTTTTCCTTTGAAGTCTGATGGCTGGGTGACTGCAGCCGTGCTGGGGCATCGTACCCCAGATGCTCCTGCTAGAGACTGGGGGGGGCCCATCGAGGGGTGGGGGGGGGGGGAAACCCTGGGGGGCGCCTGCCAGGGGAGAAGAGCCCAAAGCACGTGGCAGCTCCCGGGAAGGCAGCTGGGCAGCATCGCTGCGGTTTGCATCTGCTGGAAACCGGGGCTGGTGCTCCTGGTGTTGCAGCCATCTCCCTGGGGCTCAGGGACTGCGATTGTTTAAACAACAGCAAAGCAGCCGGGAGGGAGCAGCTCGGGGACTGCCTGGACACGGGGGGCTTTGGGGGGTGCTGGGGAAGGACCCTCGGCGAGGGCAGCGCTGGTGGTTCTGCCCTTGTTTGGGCTGATCGATGAGCAGCTTGGTTTTTGAAGCAGGAGGGAGTTAATCAAACTCTGCCGTCCTCTTTAACCGCGCTCCGTGGTCTGTAGCTGTTAAATTATTCACCAGCACTCGGGGCTTTGGGACTGCACCGGGTGAGCTGGAATAAAGCCGTTAAGTGCTGGGAAAGCTCTTCCCGAGTGCTAGAGATGGGAACAATCCTGCCTTCGCCCTTCCTGAGGCACGGAGCAGCCTCTCTGCCTCTTCAGGAAGCACTGGGGTCTTGGTGTCCATTCCCTCCGAAGTGGCCCTGGGGACAGCGTGGTTGGGGACGTGTCCCCCTGCTCTCCACGGGAGAGGCTGACGTGGAGATTTGAC
>NW_010135488.1:1727-2236 GCF_000699245.1 Pterocles gutturalis
GACGGCAACCCCAAGCTCACCCTGGGGCTCATATGGACGATCATCCTCCCCTTCCAGGTCGGTCACGAGATTTTTTTTTTTTTTTTGCTGGAGGACGCGGGGCGGGCGGCGGGAGCGTGTTGTCCCCGCGGGGCGCTGGCATCCGTCTCGCCGTGCGTTCCGGGGCGACGGCGGCACGCGGATGGGTCTGGAGGATCAACACACGGCGCGGTGTCATGGATGGAGATGGGTGTCAGAGGATAGCAATGTCCTTTTCTCATCACTTACATAACGAAATCGTTAGCGATGGGCTGTGTGCGGTGGCCACCCGCTTGGCACCGGGGTTGTTGGCGAGAGATGTTTGCTCAGCTGAAGTCTCAGGAGGAGAAGAGCGAATTCGGCGAGGGCCACGGGGGGACAGGCTGAGCTTGTCCCGAGGTGCTCCTGGCCCTTTGGGTGGCCAGCGCAGCCGCAGGATCTTTGGTTGAGATGGAAAACGTCAGCTCAGTGACAGCGGCTCAGGGAGAAGC
>NW_010135488.1:2310-3542 GCF_000699245.1 Pterocles gutturalis
AGGGTCTCGGGTCGTTAACAGCCTCAAATGATCCGGTTGCAGCTTTGATGCCCTCAGGGGGATGACGCGTGGCCCCTAATACCATCAGTGTGTTGGCACGTGGGGCTTGCTTGGGCGCTGCTGGTGCCAGCAGCTCGTTAGCGATGGGCCGTTAGCTCTGGGGCCAGCTCTGCCGTGGGACCGAGCCCTGGGGAGCTGCTGTGTCCCTGTCCCCCTGTGCCCCCCCGCCCTGCCGTGTCCCGTCTCCCTGCCGTGTCCCCATGAGCATCTTCCAGACGACACTTGCACCAGCTTTGAGCCCTCGTAAGGAAGCTTTTCGTTTTTGGAGGATGAGCAAGCAGTGTTCCAGAGAGCTGTCACCTTGGCTGGGTCACACATGTCACCAGGCTGGCCCCGAGCCCCTCCTGACCTGTATTTCTCAGGAAGAGGCTTTTGGGGGGGGAGCACAGGGATAAATGGAGCGTAAGGCTGCTGACGAGGCGCTCTGCCCGTGTTTTGGCCCCGGGAAGCAGCCGGGGTCGAGCAAGGTCTGGATGCTGATGAGTCACCGTCATCTCCGGTGGGGCCCTGGCTGGTGGCATCCTGTCCCCACTGTCCTCGGGGTGGCCCTGTCCTGCTGCAGGGGACCAGAGGGGACAGCAGAGCCTGAGCTGGAGCTCCCAGCTCCCCTCCGCACCCAGCTGAGATGGGGACAGGGTGGGTGACAAGGGACCTGGGGGAGCTGGTGCCGATGAGCCTGCACATCCCCTCCCCGCCTGCGCTAACGGGATTTTTTCTGGGGTTGTAGCTCCATTGTGAACCTCTTAATCTCCTGCATCCCTGTGCTGCTGCCTGGGGGCAGGCGGGGAGAGGTCTGGGGGGGGCTGGTGCTGGTGTGGAGCCCAGCACAGGCTGGGTGAAGGTGTGGGGGCTGCCCCCCATGCCCTGGGGCTCCTGGGGTCACTGGGTCCCTTTGTCACCTCCTGGGTTGCTCCTCGTTGGGTGTTTCTCCCCTCGCAGCCCTGCTCGCTGGGGCTGAGTACAATCCCCCCCCATCTTTACACCCCCTGCTCCCCATTTTCTGTCTCACCCCTGCTTTGGGTGCGTGTTACCCCGCTCCGGTCCCTCAGAGCTGGCGATGGAGCCGGGATGCTCCGTGGAGCTGATGATGGAGCCGGGATGCTCCGTGCTCCCCAAACCCCTGTTCTCGGTGGCATTTGGGGCAGGAGCCCCAGCAGGGGGGGGCAGGACAT
>NW_010135489.1:0-494 GCF_000699245.1 Pterocles gutturalis
GTCCATGTGTGCATGCATTTTGTGTGTGTGCACATGTGTGTGAGTGTGCATGTGTGTGCGTGAGTGTGCATGTGTGCAAGTGTGCACGTGTGTGTGTGTATGCGAACGTGCATGTGTGTGCATGTGTGCACATCTGTATGAGTGTGCACATGTGCACGTGTGTGTGCATGGATGTGTGCACACCTGCATGCATTTCTGCGTGTGTTTGTACATGCACGTGTGTGCGTGGGTGCACAGGAGTGTGCATACATGCACGTGTACATGTGTGTGCGCACTGCAAGTGTGTGAGCATGCACGGGCACACGCGTGTGCACACAGACATGCATTTTTGACTGTGCCTTGTGTGCACGTGTGTGTGAGCATGCACACGTATGTGTTCACGTGTGCTCTCCCCACGCAGCTCTGCATCCCCCATCCCCTGGCTCCGGTGCATCCTCCAGACCAGGTTGGGGTCTCCAGGGCCAGCATGTCCCCCCATGTCCCCCCGTGTCCCC
>NW_010135490.1:0-40038 GCF_000699245.1 Pterocles gutturalis
TTTCTTTATCTTCTGTCACCAGAGCACACTTCTACAGCAAACTGCGTAGTACATTCAGAAGACGAAGCTGTACAACCTGTCACATTTCTAAATGTGTTCAGCCTTATGTATTTCACAAATGTGGAATTTACTGATATTTTTCTCTGTAAAGCCTGGTATTATCGCTCCTAACCCCAACTGTCCAAGTAACCATGTGTCTTACTCATTAGTGCCCCTGAGATCAATCACTTCTGACCTTCATCTAAATTTAGGCTGCAAGACTTTCATGAAAGGTCTCTTTTTGCAGGTGTCTCTACAAGATGCTGCCCATTACAGGTGCTGTAAAAATAAGGTGTACACGAATAACTGAATTTTCTTCTACTCTCCATGCTTCATGTTATACATTTTTCCCTAAAATTATCCCACAGGAAAGAAAGAAAAATTAATTTGTCTTTTTTTTTGGAAACTGCTGGTTGTGCAGGTGCCTACTCGTTTGGATTCCACCATGTAACTGGTGTTAATAGCACTACATGTGCATTCAGCCCACCCATTTTCCAGTTTAATAAGGAGGTGCTCCTTCTTTGTTCTCAGATTGTTAGAAAATAAATACTACATCCACCTCTTCCCACTTTGTGTGATAGGAAAAACTAAGATAATCAATACAAATGAATTTTTGTAATCTGATTTACAGTCATTTCTTCTCCAGGACTAAACACCCTACAACACCAACACATAAATGAGATGGCCGATCCAAGCATACAAAATCCAAGATCTCTACAGTGCAAGGCCACATGCAGCACACATGAATTTCTGAATTAAAAATTTACTGAAGCGCTAACAGTTTTACTTTAGCCACTTAGTCAAATTGTTTCCTTCTGTCAGAAAATACTATTATCGCCCCAGTAAAATAATATTTAAAGATTCCCATTGTAAAGAGTAAGCCTAAAAACCAAATACCCTCTGGGAGAATTACCTACAATGAAACACATCGCTAATCCTGTATCTGAACAGGATACTCACCTAAGGGTTTTCCACACTTATCCCTGCCACATTAAATATGATGGAGCGAGGCTGTCAGTGCAGTAGTTTTCAATAAGCAAGCATGCAGCATGTCTTATTATGCTTTGAGGAAGAGATTCAAGCTTCTCGCAATGAATCGTAAAAGCTGCAAGTGCTGACCTCTCAACTCTTTCAGCTGCTTGCGCTAACACAGTTCTCACCCTGCAGCTCTACACAACTAACAAGGATTTCTACCTTCTGCATTTCAGGTACACCTGAACAAACTGGAAAAGACATTTCTGCAGAGAAAAATCTAACAAAAGCCAAAGCTAAGGAAGCAGATTGATACTCAGCTTTAAGCTAGATGTGACACAAGCTGCCAGAGAAAAGAAATGGGACTTTGTTGACAGAAACATGGGATTTTCATCATTTCCATAAACAGTCTGCTTGAAGGAGTCAGCATTCATGAAATTGTGCTTTTCTTCCCAACTCCTAAGGTGACATCACAGTTTCTAAGAAAAGAAACTAAATTACGAACTATTATGCTGTTGGAGAAAGGTAATTCCTCCATATCTAGTGTTTCAATTGCATGGTGGAATACAGGACTCTCTTGAATTTTTCACTTCTTCACATAGCTTTACAATTAAAAAAATGCCGGTCTGAGTTGGTTAGGCTTTCACTGTTATACCACCACCAGGCAAGACTGAGCCTGTAGATAAAGAATATTTTGGTCTAAGTTTATTACTACTGAAAACAATAAAGAAACACTTGAAATCCCTGGAGATGTGCTCCTATGAAACAAATGTGAGGGAGACAAACTATACATATGCCCCAAATCTATTAACAGAGTTATTTAACAGAGTTGTAAAATAAAATAAGTCCCAGTTTCAGGTATTTTCTCCTTAGGTTTCAAATTTGCACTTCTGTGTGTGTACACTGTCATCTAAAATGAGACTGCTCTAAATTTATGATTCTTCATCAAGTACAGAGTAAGGGGTTTGCTTCATATTACCTCCCTGTGCGCAAGCGGCATTTTCTGCAGAGCAATTCTCTTGGAACTACAGAGTAAGGGGTTTGCTTCATATCACCTCCCTGTGCGCAAGTGGCATTTTCTGCAGAGCAATTCTCTTGGAATTATTTCACAGAATCATTTAAAGATTTAACACATTTCTTGGAAATAGTGCTGTACCTGCCAAGGTAAGCAGGGAGCAGGGCACAGGCAGTGAGCATTCTGACATTATTCTACATACTCTTTGGTTTTCTTCAGCAGCTCTGCCTCATGGCATGCTGATGGGCACGGAAACATCTAGCTTTTCAGGAAGAAACCCCCTTTTTGAATAATACACAACGATTCCAAACTATTATGTGGAAACATCTATCTTTTCAGGAAGAAACCCCCTTTTTTAATAATACACAACGATTCCAAACTATTATGACTTTTTTTGATTTCTCGAGCTTCAGCACATTTTTTTTAATGTTTGATCTAAACTTCACAGTTATAAGACAGGACACTGGGGCAGGGGAAAACCTGGAGGCTCAGTAAAGCTGCTGAAAGTCATTTGATACAGCAACTCCATTCAAGCAGCTTGATTTAATTTCCCTCAACATTATTACCATTAATTAGAGCACAATCATATTTTTTGGCAGTGCTAAATACTGTCATTTAGACACTTACAGATAGGTATATGTGAAAAAAAGAACATTGGTCATTGAAAAGATATTCTGAAACCAAAGATAGATCTAAATAGCATTGTAAGCTATTATTATTCAAAGATGCCATGGTTTTTGGGGGGGTTCTTGGGATGTTTTTTGGTTGTTTTTTTATTTGTTTCTTTGTTTGTTTTTTTAACGTTGGCTTGCAATTTTTTGCTTTTAGCTTTTTGGGCAACTATTTATTTAAAAATGACACAACAAAAAAATTACTATGTAAGAGGTGGCTCTATTCCAGCAACATGTATTTAATCTTCATAGAGCTTCATTCAATAGAAACACAAGTGTGTGAGTACATTCTAAAAGCATCATAATAATCAGCACTTTTCAAGAAATTAAAGTTAAAAATGTCTCTCAATTACTATGTACTTTAAAAAAAATAACTTTCTACTTAAATGTTAAGCTTAAAGTAACCTTATTAAATAAAAATCAATTTCATGCTCAGTGTTGGGCACACGCATGAAAAAAGTACATACAGTGTTCAGTAGCTAAAAACCAAAACCTGACCACCTACAATTTTCATTAGGCCATGAGTATCCCTCTTTGCATCTAATCCTGAAAAAAGCAGCAGAGAGAAAAAATATGCTTTGCAGTATGTACTGTAATTCAGAATATTTGGGCTTTATCAGAGAAGGTTATGCAGCACAGATTTTTTCATCCCACTTCATGAAAACCATCCACCCTGAGTGACTGTGTGATTAACTGCATGGCTTCAGACTAAACACCCTGGAACCTCTGAGCCACCAGCAGATGAAATGGGAAAAGACCATTCAGCAGAAGTTCTCCTTTTAATTCAAATTAATTAAATAGCCATTACACCGAGTTAAGCACACAACTGTAAATGTTAGTCTAGACACACCACAAACATTTATGGATTACTCTTAGTAATCAATTAAGTCCAATTAAAAGAGACCAGCAGTGTAGGCTTATCCTTTAGGATTTAATATACATATTATGTAAATTACATCAGCAGATTTTTCTTTTAATTAAACTTTACCCTTAATTGCTACCCAAGAGCTTTGAGTAAAGTCATTCTATTGTTTTGTGGAAAAGTTTCTCAACCCTGGAATGTATCTCTCTCAGGTTTGGTATTGCAAGGTAGTCATCCCCATAACATGCAAGAGGTACAGAGATAAATCACTGTAACAAGGTCCATGATGGATTTCATACGCTTATCAATATTCCCGATGGGAAGGAATGTTCTGCAGTAATGAAAACACGGGAAAGGGAGCAAAGAAAGCCTAGTTCACTTCCCACAAACACTCCCTTCCCCTGTGATACTAGGAAAAGCCTCTGAACTTAAAAATCAGAGAAGACAGACCAGAAAAGACATTAAGAAAGCATTTATTCCCCTCAAATTCCTTCTTCCCTTATTCTCCTCCTCCTGCAATTTCCCCTGCCCTGCTTAGAACCAGCTGTATCTAAACCGCTCCTGGCAGATGCTCATCTGTCATCTGATTTCTCTCCCTTCAACCATACTTTGTCTCACATCACAGAGCAGCCTCCGAGCACACCAACTGGAGTCCTGCACACTGAAACCAAACTTCTCCAGAAAGCACCTGAGGCATTTCAGCAGCAGTTATCCTTCCATCCATGAGACCAGACTGAAGCTGATCTGAAATAAAACATGCCTGTTAGCTTACAGGGTAGAAGCTGGTCTCAGGACCAGCTGATTCGCTTTGAAAATTCTCCTACAGGTCCACACTACTCCCTAACACAGACACAGACTAAAATCAATCATCTCTTGCCATCTCAACCCTGGAAGCAAATAGAGTTTGTAATTTTCTTCTCTCAATTACCGTTTTCATTTCTCCAGTGTTAATGCCTTAATTTTTTTTCACATCATACCAGGCATAGTGATTGTGCTTCTCACTGATAAAGCACCTGAGTATATATGGAGGAGAATGTGCTATCTGGGTGATGCATAACTTCATTGAGGTCATTACTTCCATGGTTCCAGATAAAAGGGACTCCTGCTCAAAGGAAGCAGATCTTTTTGCACTGATGCACTGGGAGGAACTGCAGCCTACTACTAGGTAATAACTTACTACTTCACATAAACTTTGCTTCACTTTTTTTTTTTCTTTTAATGAGAATATGCAGTGGAACACTCAAGTGCACTTTAAAGACTAGGGATTATAGTAGCATATGGCACTCGAAGAACTCAGAGATTTACATCAACCTCCATCCTTCATTTAAGAGAAAGTTTACATTCACCTGTACAGGAAAAAAGGCTGGCTTGTCTCCAAACTCAGGTATGACAGCCAATTTTGTAGAAGAAAAAAGTGATTTCTGTTTATGCTACTGTTCTAATAAACCCATAACCATAGGTAGCAATCTGTTTCCGATACAAAAATACAAAATAGTTTAAGCTTAATCAAACATAGTATCTGTAGGCAAAGACAGGTATATATGACATTCATTCATATCAGTATATTAATAAATCAGTCTCAATGCAGGTTAGAAAATAAGCTTTGCCAGCTTGTTCCCATTTTAAATAAAAGCATTTTAATCTATTATCCGGTTGTGTTAAAGCACAATAAAAGAAAATGACAGACCAAACTATATCCTGTTAGTACAATTGATAGATCATAACCAAATACCAAGCCAGAAATCTGGGCTGACAGCTCATCTGTTTCAGCAGAACTCATGCCACTGAGATGGTCTTTTTCCATTTCACAGTTGCTTTAAAATAAGACAAAATGTCATTCTTAACTCTCAGTTTCTTCCCTTTGTCATTTCATATCACTGCTCTAATTTTATTTAAACATCCTCCCCTGTTGCAATTACATCTCTCAATTTGTTGCAATACAAATTACAAAGATACGTGCCAGCTTTTACTGTTATCAGCATAGCTTTCCTCAATGCGTCTTGATTAATTGCCCATTATATTAGATGAAACAACAGAACCTACATTTTGAGAGTGTCTTTTGTTTGCATTATGGAAGGAAATCTAAGTCCCCATAGAGACATGCTCTTTTGCCATTATCGTCATTACACATCTTCAAACTAAACTGTCATATCAGCACATTCACACTGCTGTGGTGAAAGATGTCAGGATTTTCATCATCAACTCTGTAGTCAAGTAATAGCGTGACTTGAGCCAGTAAGAGAACACATTTCTTTCATGAAACTCAATACACAAATATAAAAGACACTTCTCTACATGTAGAAAAGACATCTACTGAGTAATAAGAATCTGGAGACAAACAGTATCCATATACTGAATTCAACATGCCAGGAAAAGACAAAATGTTTACTACTACAATATAGTCCTCATTTAATGTTAGAATAAACAAGTGTAACTAATTCAGTAATGAAGTGTCATAACCTCTGCCTAAACTCTTTAGAAAACTCCAGTATTACAGAAGAATTTATCACTAAACATAAAGCAAGAATAAATAACAGTCACAAAAGGGCACATAAAATATTGCAGCTGTAGACATATAACAAAGAAAAACCTCAGTCCTGCTACCTGTTTTGGCCAGAGGTATGGTCAGTCATAGAGATTACTCCGGTGTCTCTGTGCAATCACATTTCAACAGATCAAGGATTTTTCCCTTGCAGCAAAAAATGACTTTGCAGTCTGGCAGTTTTGTAATCCTCATTCCCAAGTCTGTGTTTGATGACTTGCCATTCGGTTGCCTCTAGCTGCCGTATTCAAAAGATTCACAAAGAGCAAGTAGGAAACTATGTACCAAGTAACCCTCTTCTGTCCAGCTGGTAACTTTCTTGCCCCATGTACTTCACTTCAGGAAAGCATGACATCAGTCCCGTCTGCCCTTCGTTGCACCCTGTTGCACCAAGGCTGTTATTAGAGGCTTCTGGAGAGCGTAATAGCCACACCTTCTGCTCCTTTCACATCAGTGGAGGCAGTGACTGCCTTCTCTTCTAGCTGTGAAATAAACTGAATTCTTAAAACTTCTGGGTAGTCTGGATCCATAAACTGTATTCTCCTCAATGAATGCTGCATCCAAACAGCTATGACAACCAGAAGGTAAATGGTAATGTGTATTCTCCATCAAATGAAAGCCTGAGGAGAAATACGTGGGGTTTTCTTCCTTTTCATGCTTCCACTTCACATTTTAAAGAGCTGTGGGTTTGGTGTGGTTTGATCTGAAGTTGTTATGGCTTATCCAGTAAAGCATTTTCTCTCTTTCTCTCACCCTAGCAGAAAGTCTACTTTCTTGTCTACTTCTCTTTGCACATCGTCTGTCTATTTCTATATTCCAGACTCAGCAGCTAGTCTGCTTTGCAGATACCATAAACCTGCTCCCTCTTTCTGGCAGATACTCTAGAAGATGCATATGCCACCACCACAGTCCCTCAGGCCAAGAGCAAAAAAAGACTGAGGACTCAACTCCAGCTTGTGGCAAAGCTGAGCAGAAAATTTTACATTGTCGGTGAACAAGAATAAATATGAAAAGTATGGTTGCATCCTCATCCATCTTGCTCAGGTCCAAGATCTATGTATCACAGTTTGAATGCACTTTTTATTCCTCCACCCCGAGTAGCCTTGGTGGTTCTCAGAGAACTGTCAATATTACAGTGGACCTGTCAGATGCCTGGGCAACTCTAAAAGTCATACATCAGGGAGAAGAGAAAGAAAGTAGCATTAATAAGCTACTTTTGGGAAAAAATAAGTAATCAGGTCTCTCTGGTCAAACTGATTCATCTTCTTTCACTTTATGATTTCTACATTTACTTATCTGTTTAAAGAGTAAATTGCTTAACTGCTTCTAGTTTCCAGACAAACCTATTGCATCTGCATCACCCACCATATGAGTGACTACTAGCTACAACTCATCTTTGTTTTCCTCAAAGCCATTCAGCCTTTTCTCCAGTGCTGTTTCCTGTTTGCAACTGGATTTGAAGCACAGGATCCACGGACAATGTATCTGTTTTCTGATGCTCATTGGTTTCTGCTCACAACAGGAAAATTAAGGAAAGGCACAGCTCACTTGTCTATCTCAACTTCAGTCAGATAAAACTTGCTCTGAGGTTAACCTTGGAATTGATAACTTAATGGAACAGTTATTCAGCTGTCAGCTAAAGGTAAACAGGGGGGAAAAAAAAAACCAAAGGAGGTAGGCTAGATATCTAAGAACTAGATCCAAGATGACTAACTATCGATGTGTCACAACTTAATTTCAATTAAACACAAAACTAGTATTTACAAGATTTCACGACAATATGTCATGTCAGTCAAGGCCAAAACACTCACAGAAGGAGAGGGAGCAGGACAGATATTCAGAAAAAAAATTTCAACACCAAAAGTATCTCTACCTTCAATAACATCTCACATTTTCTTTAAAGTGTTATAATTAATTGGAGTGTATACTCTTTAAAGCATAAATGCATAACTCCCATTAGCACTAATGGAAGTTAGACACTCATCAAAGGGAGAATATACTTCTATCTTTGCAAAAGTAATCAGTGTGTCATAAAGCTGTATTTTTCTTAAGTTATCATCCGCATACTATGCAAGCTGAGTACAAAGGTTTGCATTCATTTAAATGCAGATTATGCACTTAAAGATTTTTCCTTCACTGGAAGGACTGAACGCAGGAAATCACTTCGCTATTATGTTAAAAAAAAAATACATTGCAAAATGCAATAAAAATAATTACCCTTTAATTATAAGGTTCTCATTGTAAAATGCTTTTTAAAATCCCACTATTGAAATAGCTTTTCACTGCTGTTCTGGTAAAGATGTAATCAGGTGGTTCCTGTCTATGGTCCTTTACTTAATACTCTCCCAAGGAATCATTACAATTCTGTCCACCAGCAAACTGTTTTGGTATATCTAGATTATCTATTTGGGGATGGACTTTTTAGTAGGGCCTGTTGCGACAGAGCTAGTTTTAAACTAAAAGAGGGTAGATGTCAACTACATATAAGGAAGAAATTTTTTATGATGAGAGTGATGAAACACTGGAACAGGTTGCCCAGAGTAGATGCCCCATCCCTGGAAACCTTCAAGGTCAGATTGGACGGGACTCTGAGCAACCTCATCTAGTTGAAAACATCCCTGCTCATTGCAGGTGGGTTGGACTGGTTGACCTTTAAAAGGTCCCTTCCAACCCAAACTGTTCCATGATTCTATAAACATGCAGTTACTCATGACCTAATAAAGACAGTGAACTGATGGAATTTCTAAAATAAAACACAAGTTCTTCGGTTTTTAAAAAAATTTTTTTTAGTTTGTTCAGTAAATATACTGACAAAGCAGTGAGCTTTATCCCTTTGTGGGGAAGAGATGATCAACTCTCAAGAAGAGGACAAGAAGTCTTATAGATGCCCATGTCTCTTTTCTGATGCTATTTGATCATTGAGACTAACCACCCCCAAAAAGACTAGAGCCCAGTTCTTACTCTGGCACAAGCTTCAACACTGTTTAAAAAACAAACACAAAACATAACAAAAACTTTCCTGAAAAGGCATGCAACAAACCATCTTTCCCTGCTATATCAGACCCAAGTTTCCCTATGCTCAGCACTGTGCACTCTGTAGCACTGTTCAAGTCAGTGGCTGTTAACAGCTTCTCAGTACCAGGTTCCTTATTTACCAGAAGATCAAATGCTTTTCCTGATCTCTGAGCTCTTCACACTTGTCTAAACATCATTGACTAACACACAGTTAGGCAACTCCCAAACAAGGAACTCCTTAAATTATTTTACACCCAAGAACAAATGCTATTTTGAAAAGTCTTATGTTTAAATTAGTACATATAAGAGCATCATAGTGCTCAGTTGTGGGTGCTCAGCACTTCCAAAATGTCAAGTTTTACGTTATTACACAAATATTGCTTTTTTCTATTCCACAAATAAAACATTATTAACTGTTATTCAGAGGCATTACATTTACTAGAAATACCAAAAAAAGTCCAAACCTTTTTGAAATTCCAATTCAAAATTAATATTCATATACTCTGACTTAATTTAAACTGAAATACCCTCTTTTGAATCTCGATAATAATTTAAAAATATAATTCATTATGATAATGTACTGAAGTTCAGTACTAGGTACTAAAAGAACAGTTATTCACTGAGTTTCTACAGATATATCAGTGCACCCAGTTCAAATTATTGAACAAAATTGTTGGAGAAGTTTTGATCTGAAGCTTTCTATGGCTATTAAAAAAAAAAACAAAAAACACCAAACCAAAAAAACCCAACCAAACCAGGAAGCTGAGAATAAAAAGGATACCAAGTCAATCTCCACAAATACCCTTACTAAGAACTGAAATACCTTTCATCCAACAATTTACCAATGTTGGGAATTAGGAAATTTCATGGTTTTCAGCAATGGGACTGTCTTCAACATGGTGTTCAGAAACTCCCACAAAGAGTCAGACTATTCATAATGCTGTTTTCTTGCTCTCATCTCTGGAAAGTCTTACTCTCAGATAAAAAACTATATTTAAAATTTTATTTCCTCAGATTTTAGCCTTACCTAATCCAAAAAAAAAATAATCAAGTAGTCACACAAAAAAATGCAATTTACTGAGCACTTAGACTTGTTCATTTTTGTACCAAGGAACAGAATAAAAGATCCTGTTAATTCAGAGTATATTTTAGTCTAGTGGTGAGGCAATCTGTGTGTTGTAGCACTCAGGATACACACATCCTATACTAAAAAAATGTTTGGTTAAAACTAGCGAAAGATTGCTCTGGAGATGGTAATGAGACAGAAAGCATTTAGTCCTAAAAGACGTATTGACCGCCCCCACTTCCATATAGGATCTACCAAATGGGGAGGGGGAACACGACACACAGGCAACAGTACCCAAAGTAAAAAAACTGTGCATCTTCACTTTCAGTTTTTTTTAAATACACTCCACCCTCTGACATTAGCTAAGTACTTTAAATACAATTTAACTTCTGCTGGAATAACACAGATTTATTGTTATTATTTCCATTACAGTAACATGCATGGGCTAATCAAGTTCTTCAAAAAAAAAAAAAAAAGAGTCTTGAGACCAAAATTGTTTTCAACTAAGTTTACCACCATAGGAGCTCAAGAAATAGCTGCAAAAGAGGATATTAAAACAGAGAGGAACATTTATGTAACACTTTATATGATCATTTTAAATTGCTAAAAAAAAGCAAGGACTAACTTGCTAGAACAGCGAGTCCTTGCCTCTAGGAGGACAAGGTACAACACTGAATATGAAAATGGAAAAAAGATAGAAATTCATAATGTACATAAATCTCATTACATGTGCAGTTACCCAGGAAGCAAAGAACACCTTTGAAATATCTCATATAGCAACGCATTTCCATACATCTATACATCTGGAATCCTTCAGGAATCAGTGGAAATGCTGCAGGTTACAATATTAACTCTGCAATCAATTTTCATGAATGGAACATGATATCATCGTTTGGGTAATTCAGAATGATGGGGTTTGGAGCTCTAACCGTTAATATAGCTTAGCGCTTCCTTCTCTGAACTGCCCATAGAGATAACGAGAAAACAAGAGAGAGAGAATGCAAGCATTTTTATTCCAAATTAGAATAAATTTAAAATCTTATTCTGTTTTTACAAAAAGATGCCTTGTAATTTCAAGCAGAATATATTGAAATAATTGTTTTTAAAAGTTGAACTGTTCACTCCGATAACACCGAAATACAGCATTTTTGCATGAACATAATTTGCAAAATAAAATACATTAAAAAACAGAGAAATGTCAAAATGAAGTTATACTAAAGATATTTCAACATTAAAAAACCCCACATTATCCAAAATGTGAAAAAGCTAAAGTGAAATATTTAAAGCTTTTTCACAAACCTTCTACAGAATCTCTCATTCATACAAAACTTGCAAGTGAAGACTATTAAAAAAAAAAAACAGAAAAGTTTTTTGGACAAAAATATCTTCAGCCAACCATTATTGTCACTCTGAATCTATCTCATGCCAGTAGTACCCGAAAAGTTATCATCTGACAGCTGCTTAGTGACCTTTACAGATGAGCTGTCTCAGCTGAGATCCTGGTAACAAATACATAAATATCTGAATCAGCATTACAGAATTAACAGACAAGACTTAGGACATAACTCCAGGCTTAAGAAAAAGAAAAGAAGCTGCCTTCTTATCCTAGAAATGGTTGCTCTAGGATGGGGTCAATAACTATTGGTTTGAAGCTATTGCAAGTAATTCTCATGTAGTGCCTATCCTGCAATAAAATAGATTAGCTTTCCTGCTTGATGTTTATTTTCCTATTACTTACAATGAGGACTCTGAACTCCCGGGTTTTCATGGATACATTTTTAAGGGTTCAAGTACTTTCAATTTTTACTTTCAATTTGCAATTCACAGATCTGCAGCAAACTTTAGGCTTCCAAGTAGCTTTGGCTGAACTTAAAAAAAAAAAAAAAATCAATAGTCCACATGCAGAAGACATTTTTTCAGCCATATGCCTAAAGTAGGCTGCAAGTACAGAAAGCACACTCTACATTTCCCTTTGAAACACTTGTCAAACACAATGGTCTTCATTCACCAAGTAGGTTCCCAACTATGGATAAAAAACTCTCTTAAAACTAAAGATTTGCTTTTTCCCTGGGGAGAAAAATATAATGGAAAACCTCAGCAAAAACTGGGTTGAAATCAAATCACTCTCAGCATGGGAGGCCAACATCTACATTCTGTCAAAAACCTGACTGTTTTTCCCATTCCTGTGTTTTAGTAATTTTATTTTAACAAAGTGCTCAGAATTTAATTATCTCACTAGAGAGGCTGTGGGTTTGTGTAGCCCTATTAATGGTTCAAAATCAAGCTATGTTTATGGATTTGGCAAAGTGATACACGGTTGCTATGATGATTACTAGTTGGCAGATCTCTCACACAAATTGCCTAGAAACTTTTTCAGATTGGATAAACACGCAAATATGAAGCTGCCTCTGGTTCATCTCAACACTACAGTCTTGTACAGACAGTATGGGGGCCACATCTGATTTTTGCAACAATAAATTTAAAAAAATCTCATTAAATCAGACTGTTGAAAATGTAATAATTTAAAGTCTATAGCACTTTTGTTCTCATTGTAATTCACACATCCCCAAATAAAGACATAACTAGGATTGTAAAGTGTAGCTTTTGGCCAGATGAAATGGCAGGCAGGTCATGCCATCAGATGTTCCTCAGGCACTGTATCAGCAGGGTTGGGGCAACAGTAAGGCTTTGGTCCAGTTTTGCATCTGTCTGAATGAGCGACATGTCACATGTGTGCCTTTAGCACCAGCCTCATGTCTCGTGCTCATCACTAGGGCCAGCTCTTAGTCTCTCAGATCAGAAACTTTATGATTAAGTGGAAATTCTCTCTGTCTACATATTTCCTCCCAGAAACTGCCTGGAGTTACAGAATAAAGAGAAGTCCTTAATGGGAAACATATGAGTCCTGTGGCACCGATGAAGTGCTAACACAGGCCTTTGTGCTCTCCATTAGACTGTCTCTTTCTCTCTCCTGTTCCTGCCTCTGCTTTCTCTTTACCCAGTTGTTTTCCTCTTTTTCTCATTATGTTTTTGTTGTTCCTTTTGTTTTCACTCTGTAGATTCCTCCCTCCAGGGCCTTTTCTCTCCAATCCTGATGTACCTAAAAGAAACAGGTCCAAACTGCAACAGGATGCAGTTTGGATCAAAACTGTGTAACAACTGAGCTGTCTTCTCCTGCTCAACAGAAACACTTCTTGGGACAATTTAACAGAGCTGATGCTCTGAACAGACACTTGAGAAAATCCTAAATATATGACCTAAATACAGACATATTCACTTTCTCAAACACACTAAAACTAAAAGTCCTTTTACATAACATTGAAAGAGATAACAATCAAAATTATTCACGTACCAACTGTACTTTTATATGAAGAATAACCTTGGCCTGGTGCCCATTTTCTGTGTGTCTGAACTACCATGCCACACTGGAGGTGGAAGATCATTTCATACATTTAAGAGTTCATACATGGCACAGAAAGTAAAACAGACCAGGGAAATGGATGAATGAATGAATGACAAATATGAGTCAGTGTCTCTGAAATCTGCTATTTGAACAGGAAAAGAGAAATGAGAGAATACACAATGGAATCAACTAGAGAGAGCAAAGAAAAAAAGGACTGAAGATGTAATAATAAACTTAAATATATATCTCCAGAGAAATATATGTTTAAAAAATGCAATTCTTATGGATCCATTATTTAAGCATTTGAGCAATAAAGAATGGTATTCAAATCACTGGTTTTACCACCTCTTAATTAAAAAAAAAAACAACCCACAACCCACAAACAGACAACAAAACACAAATATTAGAAATGTAAAACTTTGGTTTTATAAGATAACTACTTTAAACACCGTATGGCTTACTAATCTGCCACAAAACACAACTAAGAACTTGTTAAAGGACTACCCATCTAGACAAATAAGCAGAAAGCTGAAGAAAATTAAAATAATTTGTTTTAGGCAAATGGGAAAAGGCAGAATCAGCCAACAGTGCTGCTGCTTGCAGCTATAACTGAAGGTATATCCCCCATCCCACATAGCACTCCTCTGAAGAGAATCAAATTGCTGATGAGCAAATTAGAGCTAACTTAAATGAGCCTGTCAGAAGGACCATAAAACCAGCTGCACATATAAACAGCAGCTTCCAAAGGAAAAGTTAACAGGTCACTACAAATCCAAGCCATGGGGAAATGACTACAGCTCCAGCTGCTCAGGAGCAGTGAGGATAAGCAGAGAAAACAGAACAAGCAGGCACAGTGTGAAAAGAATGTACGTCACATGTATATAAACCTGCTGATGCATGAACACATACATCTCTGAAGTGTTTTATGTGTAACAAAGAAGTGTGGCATTCTGGAGGGAACTCACAAATCTGCTGTAAAGCACCCATCACCTGTTATTTCAAAACTCTCAATCCACTGCTCAGGTTTGCTCACATAGTAAAAATATTTGTCCTAGAGGGTAGCATCCCAAGAGTAATGATGTAGCACATCCAGCTTATACTTGTTCATATTAAGGACTGTTTTCTTAGTCAGAAATGTATTACTGAGTAAAGGTCTCCCTCTTTCATGGACATTGCTATGGTAACTGGAATAGGAACCTTAATATGTGCACCACACTGAGGAGACTTCTGCTTCAACAAACAGGGAGAACTAAGATTTACTAAGTGCCTGGTTCACTTTCCTAGGGGCTCACATACAGAATTGCTGTACTTAACCCTTCAACACTAGGTTGCTATCTATAAATATTGCTTGGAAAATGTAAACCAGTCTGCTAACCTCTTTCAAAATAAAGTATGTTATAGAACAAACACAATGTGCCTATGTAAATACTTTGTAAGTATATTGATCTCTTTCTTAAATTCTTCATGCATTTGGTTGTGGAATAAGTCAAAAATCAATAGGGATATAAATTTTAAGAAGGTTTGTAACGATTAGCTGTATTTTTTGCTAAAGGTGGCAAAAGGTAGTTTGATCTTCCACTAGTTGCAATACTTGATTTAAATTTTCCTAGCTTATATCCTAATCTGTGGATTTTGTCCCATTGCTATAGATTTCAGCAAGCATGGAATCAAGCTAAATCTAATGAATACAACTAGAAGTAAGTTGTTACAAGACTGTTCAGGAAAATAAATTTCAGGTACTCTGTGGAGGAGTTTAGTAAAAAAAGTATGTGGAGGAAATATAACAAAAAAAAAAAAAACCACACACACACCAAACAGAAAGAACCACCACAAAACCAAACAGTCAGAAAACAAATGCCAAGGAAAAAGCTTTTGTAGTCAGTAATGCTCAAGTGAAGAAGGGAGCTATGAGACAGTGTAGAGGTTGCGTCTAATACGATGTCATATTAGTGTACAAAGAATATTGGTGAAGGGAGGGAGATTTCTACAGAGGTGCGCTAAGAAGTCATTTACAAAACACAATGGTGACACAAGTTAATGGCCCCGAATACATAGCACTATTTAATGTTTGTTAACGATCGCTAACACTGGCACCAGCATCAATGCTGCAATGGGGCTTAACATAGTCGATCTGAGGAGAAATTATCCAAGATCTACTTCTAAGCAAGCACTTCACGTGGCACCTTAGAGATATCAATGGTATGAGAGCAGAAGGAACTATAGTGTATGTAGCAGATCCTAATAGTGTGGTCAGGCAGGGAAGATCTGCTGAAATACCCTCAAAGTAACTTCATTTAAAGACTAGACTGCAGACAGTCTAGAGGAAAAAAAATAACTAAGGGAAAAACTCTATTGTGTTACAACTGGTGAAATAAAGAATTTTAATGAGGAAGACAAAGCATCTTTCTGAACAATAGGCTAAAAATTGCTCATTATCAGAGTGGAGAACCAGAGGATGAAAGGAACAATAATTGTCTGGCCTTCTGCCCATAGGTGAGACCCCTGCTACTACCCTGATGAGTGTCCCACAGCTGCAGAGCCACATCTGTCCTTGGGAGTGGATCTTGCCTGTTTAGGTCTCTGAATCTGAAGCACAACAGCATCTCTGCTTCATGGAAGAAAATTAATATTTCCTTTGTGATAATGATTATTGACGAAAAAGACCATCTGCTTTCTAATAAATTCCTACAGAAATTAGATAAAATCTCCACTTCCATGCAGAAAAAAGTATAGGATTTTGCCAATTGTTTTTTAGGGGATGTGTTACACTAACACACAGTTGCAACTCAAATTATTTCATTCTTTCTTACCTGCAATCCTACTTAAAATACTTAATAAAATTATTTCAATTTTTATTTCCTGTTTACATTAACACTTTTGTAGCTTTATGCCTCTCACATTATCTTCTGCTTTACATGTATTCTTCACATGCAAACTCAGGGAAAACCAAGCCAAAGAACTACCGTACCTAAACTTAAAATAATCCCCAAAACCAAACAAACATACATCACCTGCAAAACTCAAACAAATGAGAAAACAAAAATTCTTCCTAAAACAATACTGGCTATCATGTCAGGAGCCACAATTCCTGCATGAAGGGACAAAACAAGGAACACTGTGCCTGGCACCAGGGGTGGGTGCCTCCACAACCCTGGTCTGAATGACCATCTACAGGTAGCTTGTAGGGAAGTCTTCAGCATCAGCACAAATACAGCCCCAAACTCCTCCATTCAATTCCCTAATAAGAGAATTGAATCATGCTGCTATCTCAGTCCACTTTACAACTTCTTAAGCAAAAGAGTTTAAAGAATGTTATTATTTTAACAAATCAGTGGAACAGTACCGATGAAAATGTTTATTCCCCTTTTTGGCAGTTTCTGTGAGAAACTTCAGCCAGCCTGGAGTATCTTTTCAAATATTCTGGGGTTTTTCCAAAACTTAAGTCTTCAGACTTGGCAAAAACTGGGTGTGCAATCCACACCACTGCTAGAGTTTTACAAAAGATATTAGCTAAAAGCCTCCAAAGATCGGAGAGCTAGCTAGGATTTTTTTTTTATTTGCTCTTCTACATGCTGCTTTTCCCTGCACAGGGAATCAAAGCCCAACCACTCCCTGCTGCCTTTCAGAAATAAACCCTTCACACTGAACCACAGGCAACAACACAACTCCCTGGCTTGGCTTCCAGCTTCAGGTTCTGCGCAGGCAGATTCAGATAAATAACGAAAGCTATACATAGAGCTGGCAAGAGCACCACTATATGTACCTCTCTTCACTTCTGCCCAAGTCCCTGACAGAGCATTGATGTGCCACATCGCAGCCTAAATATCTGAATGCCAAACACAGCTCCTGCTACACCCAAACTGCGCTTGTGCACAATGGCTGCATTCCAGCCTGGCCACTTCAGACTCATTTCATTTAGAGGCAGGAGCAGGGGGATGGGTTGGGATGGATGGATAAAATAAAACAGGACTTCACTCTTAATAATATCCATCATAAATTACAAGAGTAATACCAACATATATAGATACGTAATTCTAATAGAGATATTTGTCTGTTTATCGATTCCAACTCAGCAGCAACTTTCTGGAACAGAATCTGTCTTCTTTTATTGCTCAGTGATGGACTGATTTCTTGCATATGACCATAACCATTGGCAAACATCACAACATGCTCAGCTCTGATAAAGAAAGTTCATATTTGCCTTACATGCACAGGAAAAGCTTATTTAAAAAAATGGCAAATCTTTAAAACTATAGTTTTCTGCATAAAGTTGGCACAGGTGGTACTGTGGAATCTGTGTTCTATGCTTCCCAAACCAATTCCATTTTTATCATGCACAATTTTTAAAGCAATTTCAACCATTTTCATGCCAGGTTTCCCAGATTCCTTTTTTTAATTCAAATTTTCAGGACAGACAGGAGCCAGAGACTCAAGAAAAGCACCAGCCCAAAAAAAAGGCCACCGTCTACACATTTCACTCCCCAGGCGATAAAGGCAGCATACAGCAAAAGAAAGGTGCTAGGGACAACCACAAACATATCTATGGGAAGCCACTGTCTCATTTGTTCTTTTATGAGACCAAACGTGATGAGAAGCAATAATACTTCTTCAGACAGGTAATACCTTTCCATGACAACTTTAGTACACAGCCCACAAAATGTTGCAGTGAAGTGACCGTTCAACTGTAAAAGAAAAAGTGGCTTAATATTTCCTTTTTTTTTTTTTTTTGAAAGAAAGACTCTACTAAACACAATAAATGTCTGCAAAATCAAATGTGAAGGGGGAAGAGGGATTTCCTCCATAAACCAGTCCCTTGGTTTCACTGATGTTTCAAAAGGGCAGGCATCACCCATTCTTTTTTCTTCCATGCTGATAAAATTGATGTGTGAAACATCAGACATAGACACCCACATCAGAATCAGTAAATATTACTCAGAAAATGAAAGCCATGCTCCGGCTGAAGCTAATACAAGAAATCTGGAAACAAAAAAAGAACAAAAATAAAACAAGCAAATGCCAGAGCTTGAGTTAAAACAAACCCAGACATCTATTGCCTTGATACTATTCTCAAGGCAGAGTGAAAATATTTCTGTCTTGGGATGGACAGTTTAATATTGCCAAAGAAACACATCAGAACTGTAAAAGGAAAGAAACTGAAGAAGAGTCTCTGCCTTGAAAATACATGTGCATGAAAAAATTGCTTTGGAAATGAAATCCAAACAGGTTACACCTGCTGAGATTGCCAGCACAACCTGGGATTTTATGCTGGACAAACTGATAAACCTCATTCCAAAAACAGGGTTTCATGACAAAAGAAAGAGGCACAAATATATGTTTTCTCTTCATCAAAATGGTGCATTTATACTCATCCTAAATAGTCAAGGAAAAAAACCATGTTTGTCAGGCTGACACCAACGGACAAAACTAACACCAACTACTTCAGGGTTTTCCGTATCATCTGCAGCAGAGGATGTGAGCACCAACTGCCTCCCCTACACACACACACACAGAGCCCTGCTTTAGCGTGGAGGTGCCATTCCTCCACAGGGCACCGGACAGGACAGCAACCATCCATCTCCAGCAGCAGCTGCTGGTTTGGAAGGGAGCAGCGCAGCGCTTTGCCAGGGGCAGCAGCCTGTCCCAGCAGCTACCTGCTTGAGGCACAGAGAGTAGATTAGCAGCTCCTGTCTGAGAAGGCACTGGAGTTTGAGGGCTAAAGGCAGGGAGAAGGTTGATACGTGGAGAAAATGCAGCTTCTGCATGAGGCAGGAAACCCTTCTTGAAGCACAAGTTGCCCTCATCCCCTCCAGGTCTTTTCCCTTGCACAAGGGTCAATTCTCCCATTGCTTCTGACTCTCTAGGACTTCCTTTTCTCTCTTCCTCCCAAAGACCAAGAGGGCTGCTGCTTTTGAGATGAGTCTGTTTTGAATAAAGAACGGGGTCCTACAGGAGAAGGGAATCTCTGCTCTCATCTCACCTTCTCAAAGATCACTCCCCTCCCTGAAACACCACTGAAAATCCTTCCCTCTGCACTGGCACCTGTCACCTCCCCAGTCCTCTCCCTCAATACTCCAAAATCGATGCTCTTCCATCAGCAGGACTATGTGTCTTTAAGAGATATGATGTTGTCCAGCCATAAATGTTACCTTACACTCTTCCTGTGACACTGTGTTGCAAGGGTTACTGAACACAGAACAGACAGCTGCTCCAGAGGCAATCGAGACAGAAAGAGGGAAATATTTATTTTATCATTTCACTATTTCAGCAAAGCACCTTACAGAAGTTTTACTGTGAGCAGATGCCTACATCCCTCCCAAATCTGTAAAGCACATACTCAGCTGTTTGCTGACCTTTAGCACAAGACAGGATACCTGAGCACAGCCTCCTGCAGGCCATCATTCAGATCTCTGAAAAATATCATGACTCTGCTGACTATATACCCATCTGATGGAACACAAGCAAGGAGTCAATGCACTCTACCACATACAGGAAAGGTTGGCAAAGATTATCTAAACAGTCAAAACACAAGCAACTCCTACATTCACAGAAGGAATAAAGGCAATGATTCTGAATTTTATTGTCACTAACAGCCAGAATCCCTGATAATAAGAGATGCAACTATACCACTAAAGATCTAGGGATTAGACTGTAAACCTTCTGAGCCTGCAGTATTTCTTACAGGCCAGCACACATATTTCTAAATTACTTAACAGAAATGAAGAAAATATCCAGAAAAAAAAAAATGTTTCAGTATGGTTCAAAGATCCAGCTGCAGACCACCGATATTGGCAGATAAGCAATGATACATGCGCTGGCTTATGAACACCTAATAGAGCAATGATATAGTTGTCGTCACCGATTCAGCTAGTTCAGAACTATGCCCTAATACATTATGTATCATGACCTGCCATTAAATGTACCGTACTAGCACCCAGGAGACATGATCTTAAAGCAAACTCTAGTTGTGAAATGAGATGCTATGCCAGACCTGAAGCAGAGACTTGCCCTTGTTGCAAAACGGTTAGAATATGAGATACATTGAGTCTCTTAACAAGTTTTTTGGCACAGGAAAGCATAGGGGAAGTTTAACTGCAGTGCTTTCTTAAATTTAATTACTCTGGATATTTTAAACTACATTGCAGTTTTGTACTTAAGTAAACCAAGCTGTTTTGCCATTTAATGCACGGCCCCTTATCAGCAGCAGTGTGCTGCCAGATTTAAGCACTTTTATTATTCACTGGCAGCATTTTAAATTCTCACTTCCTATTAGAAAACCTTGAGATCAATAATGCTAAGGGAAGATACACTCTCATTTAACATCTTCAAGACTATGCCAAGCAACTAGAAGGCTTTCTGAAATGAAATGCTCTTTCAAATAACAGGGACTGAACTGACTGATGGCTGGATATGCTCTCCATCGTGTCCTTTTCAATACAGTTGATCAGATTTATAATTGAAAAAGCTTAGTAAACTACTAAGTTACTATTTTCAAGAAAAATACTAGCCATCATCCACATTTTCTTTTTATTTCCTTTGTAAATTCTTTCAAGAGAGACCAAAATACAAGTTGGGTTTAAAAAAAAAAAAAAAAGGCTTTGAACAAAGAAAAAAAAAAAAAGGAGGAAGAAATCTGAAAGATACTTGCCTAGGTACATCCTCAAATTGTATTAAATGTGAATATATCTTGTCACTTTTAAAACTAGCTCAAAATTTTTTCATTTATTCAGTAGCTGATTATCTCCGATAAAGGAAAGCATTTCCTCTGCTGCTCGAAGCATTTGCATAATTATTAACTTTGGTGGCAAGCACATAAAATGTTGGACTGTTTCAAGCAGAAAAGGAAATGGACTGTAAAACCTTCTGTATAGAAGAGCTTTTCTTTTTAAAGAGTAGACTAGAAATAGCTATGCGGGGATTTTTGTAGTGGATGATCTTTCAAACAAGAAAGAAATAATATTGTGTTCAGAAGATAATGCTAGAGAAATTCAAACATCAGTGTGGAAAATTTCATTAAATGGCAGCAGTTAAATACTAGACCTTACCTAAGAACATGTGCTAGATGAATCACGGTGAAATACTTAAATCAGACATTTTTCTACAAAATATGCTCTAGACCTTGCAGAAACTGCTTACAGCAGGAAGCACATTTTCAGTCTCTATTCCCATCCCTTCCAGGAGGTCAAGATGATAAAATTTTCAGATGGATACAAATTATTCTATCCCAAGAGGAGCAAACACTAGTAGAAAGTAACTACTTATTTTCCGCTAAAATCTTCGTGTGCAGAGTCCAGAAGCACTTTGCCAGTATCCAAAGAAGGTGCCAAAAGCTCTCCTCTAGCTCCACAGTAATGAATGCTGAATATCAAGTTATCTATTTCACTCTCCATGCGTATAATGCCACCACTGCAATGTTACTATGCCAGGACAGAAAATATAAAATCTTATCCTAAGTCTTAAAAATAAAAATAGAAGCAGGAAGCAGAAATGCTGCTTTGCAAAACTCTTCCTCATTTTGTTTGTCATCTAAGGTATTGATTTCATTGACCACACTGGGAATTTTCAAAGAAAATATTTAAAAAATTATATATGTATTTTTTCTATATTTATCAGAAATACTAAACAATTAGTAAAACTCTTACTTATCCCAACTTTTTCCTCAATTCCCATACACACACATACTCTAATAAAAAGTCCATTCTTCCCCGTTTTTTATATCATTGTACTTCATTGCTTCTTTGGCAAATAAACACAGGGAAACACCTAACTCCAAGCTTAGGAGCTCTCATATTGTCTGAGAAAAACATCACTGCGGAAAGGCTGGATATTAATACAACTGTACTGCTAATAAAATACAGAGCCTTTCTTTATTAAGTAGTATTTCTAATATTATTTTCATTAGATGGAAAAGTTCATAACTCTACAATCTCATAGCTTTTAGACCAGATTGCTTATGACCTCTGTTTGTCACATGATACTAGTAAAACTATCTTCCATTCTATGAGTTTCTTAAGCTGTATTTTGAACATCACAAAAGAAACCTGTATCCAAACAAGCGTTTAGCATCAAATTCTATGTTTCTTTTTACCACTCTTAAAAGCTCTTATCTTATCACAGGCTGTAGAAGACAGTTAAAGAAATACAACAAACTACATGTTTTATAGTATCAACAATATTTAATACAATTCAATCTATACCTATTTATTGTCCTGGATTTTAAAATTAATAATATTTTCATGCATAGAATACTACGCACATGCTATGAATGTCTGCTAGCATTCTTAGATGAGTAACCTCACGAATTTTTTGAGTAGCATGAGTAATGTATAGAACTAGCATAAGGATTGTCTTCCTGCTTTTAGTGACCATTTTAATTGATAACACTGAGTCTGGAATAAGTTCACTTGACAATTAGGAGCGGTATTGTTGACGTAGGGTGGTGTTAAAGGCAGTTGCTTTGTAAAGTTAACAGATAACAACAAATTCACCAAAAACTGCCTTAGGATTTAATTAGTCATTCTTAACTGGAAAAAGGTTTTCTGCCAAACACAAGAAACTTCTTCTTGGCAACAGTGCTGTTCTGGCTTTACCCACTACCAGAGTTTTTGGGCACTGAATGCAGACAGAAACTAGACCAAAGAAGAAACTTTGCATCTCATCAACTGTATGTTTACTGGAGTAGCTGGGGGAAAGGGAGTGGCAGGGAAAAAAAATGAGGCTATTACCCTTCAACTACTGGATAACAACTCAACACCAGAGCTCGTCCTGGAAAAAGACTGACCATACTTCTCTCCCTTTTTATCTTTTTTTTTTTTTTTAAAATGCACTTTACCTTTGTTAAGACCACTTAATCCTTTAGAATATACCATAAAGCAAAAATTCAGTTTAATAGCTTCCTAGAAATTAAAACCAGTTCTAGATATTACTGAACACCAATGTTGATTAATAATTGAATTCTTATTTCCTGTGCAAAGTTATTCTGAATTTACATGCACAGTCACCAGACTTTCAAACTCCTACTTCCATAGAGTGCTCCTTAACAATACTCTTTTTTGCACAAAGCCTATTTCTATTCCTTTGATTAAAACACCTGGAGTAATACAAAGATCCAACTATAATAACACAAAACAGATGGTCGCTATTGTGTTACCTGTACATTTCTTGCAAACAGAAAGAATGTGAACAACCCATCTGATCAAGAGAAAAGGAGTTCAATAAGTTGAAAAAAAGAGAGTTTGAATTTGTTTTCTTTTTTACATTAAAACTGCACAACTCTGAGAATCCATATACCCTTTATAAATCATTTAATAAAGTAGAACGTTAAATACAATTTGTAGACATCAGAACATGACTAAGAGCTGTACAAGTATATTGAAATATTTAAGAATCCATTCCAGATGAAGGGTTAGAACCAGTTCACAAATCCCAAAGTTCAGATATTAACAGAAAAACTTAATTTTCTGAATTGATCTTTTTGTGAATCCATAAACAAGACCCAGTTCTTAAAAACAATTCTACACCACTGCCTCCAACTGAGTCAGTAACATAAACAGAAAATTTTAGTGAGTTTCTACTAGACAGAGCTTTAAAATTAGAAAGCCACTTCAAATATTAATGAAAGAGACATGACTCAGAGCTACAAGGAAAACCAAGGCACTGACCAATTTCAAGAGAGCTTGACATTTTAACTGGTTCTTTCTCAGTGCCTGGATAGTGATGCCATTCCATATTCAAAAATATTACCTAGTTTCAAATTATGTGAGAGATTATACACCTACCATTAATCCATTTAGCTTCTGGATTATGAACTATGAACTCTTTTCTGAAGAGATCTTCCAAGGACAATCTGGTCTCTGATGAATTTGCAAGTTCATCTAAAAGAAACATAACAGGATCATGTTAGATAGTTATTACAAGCAATGCATTCAGTGTAGCCTGCAAAACACTGGAATTACAGAACCAGAATACATAGTTGAAAGGTCCTGTCAAAATCAATAACAATATATTGCTTGGAAGAAAACATTCCATTTAAGCTTCAGAAAACAAAGTATTGGTACCTTACAGACAGGACAACTGAAGGATGTAGTGCTTAGCTATTAAATCAATATCAATATATTGCTTGGAAGAAAACGTTCCATTTTTTCTTCAGTAAAGCTTCAGAAAACAAAGTATTGGTACCTTACAGACAGGACAACTGAAGGATGTAGTGCTTAGCTATTTGTTATACTGGGACTGTAGTTGCAAAGTTCCTTCTTCCCACAGTCCTACACCACAAGAAAAGTCTGATTACAAACCAATACAAAAATTTCCTGAGAGCCAAAGGATGTGGGCTATATTGATCACCCTCTACAGACAGAAACAAAGTTAAATACTCCTGTAAGTAAATCTGGAAACAATTTCACCTATTCTACAAATTTAAAAGTTAAAAAAAAAAATCTATATGCACATTTTCTAGTCTGTGCTTGCTCTCTAGTGATAAGCACAACAGAAAATTTGGCTAACAGCCTTGTGTTTTTCCCCCCAACATGACAGAACCCAGGAATATTGTGCTTCTGAACATCAGCCAGCATTCATTTTCAAAACAAAAAAATAAGTTGCCAGCTCCTAAAATCATCTCCATGCTTCAGAAAAAAGAAAAAACAAACAAAAAAAAAAGCAGCTCTGATAAATTCTACTGTTGCTGTGCTGTAGGTTGAATAAATAACAAGCAGCAAAGAGTCAATAGCGAACTGTCATACCAACACATGAAATCAGAGGCGCTACTAAAGCAAAAGTTTTGCTGTCAAAACACTAAGTTTCCAATTAATATGTACTGATAGCAGCCATGGACTTCTCCCAACTGTTTTAGGCTATTTAGAAGAACAGGTGGCCAAAATCTGCATTATACATTGCCTCTGCACTAGCAAAAATGCACATCTACTCACTTCCTATACAATCAACCAGCCAGGCACCTAGTCAGGTCTTTTAATCATTTCATCATTATTGAGCAAGTTTTCCATAGATTACTGCAGTATTTCTCTGCTCTATGAGCTTTTCCTTCCAATGCATCAGGAATCTACCTTCTCTATAAAAGGATCTTTTCGTTAGTCAGATTTTGTCCTTACAGATTGCTGATACTAAAAACATCATTGATGACAGTCATAGAAAAAGAATATCTAGAATCACAGCAGTCAAGGAGTAATCTTGTTATCTTGATGTCGACCCAATATGTTAGCAGCACATTTTTAACAAAAAAATGTGCTTTGTAAAGGTCGTATCCCGTAACACATTTCAGATGAAAATGTGACCCCTTCACAATGAATAAAGTCTATCATAGTTTCATTATTGGTCTCTATTCAGACAAATTTCTCAATTACAGGACCAGCTGAAAGCTCACTGGATTCAACAACAACATGATTTTTTTTTTTTTTGCCTTTAAATGTCAGCACTGCCTGCTGCAGCCATTCCAGTTGGAATTAATAAGGTGCATCCTTGCTGTATCAAAGAAAAACTCCTTTTTAATGCACATCATAAATTTACAATAGACACAAGGCCATTGCAGCTGCTCATTCCATGGCACTGATGCATTTTGCACTTGCCTCCCTCCCAAGTCTCAGCAGGGCCCCAGTAAGCACTCACTACTCACCATAATCAACTCTTCCTGCACTTGACACGCTATAAGGCTAAGCATGCAGAGTTGTTCAAATTGTCTCTCATAAGACAAATATTCTCACCTTTAAATAAGCTTTTTGCCTTCTTCCTACAAGAGTTGTTCAAATTCTCTCTCATAAGACAAATATTCTCATCTTTAAATAAGCTTTTTGCCTTCTTCCTACCTTTCAGGGATCAAAATAGCCTGTTTGGTTTTTGGGTTTTTTTCAGTCTCCAAGTCCAGCATGGGACACACTATTCCACTTGCAGTCTCACTAAAGCTTTATAGCAGAGTAACATTATCTCTCTTGATTTATACCTGATCTCTCTGTTTACACATCATGGGACCTTGTTAGCTCTTGCTCCTGCCACACACTGAGTTTTCACCTTCAAAGTAAGCACACGTTGTTATATATACACTCTACTCAGCTCCACAAAGACATTCCCCATCTTTAAAACACTACTTCTAATTTAACAGCATCAATTACTGGGCTCTTCATATGCCCATTTTCCCCATTCTCCATAGCCTTGCTGACTACATACCCTCAACAAGCTGTTCCCCATCACTTATTTTGATTCAACACACCCTTGTCCTGATGCTGTTTGTGATCCCAGAAGGATTCCCCATCTAACCTTTCTTGAGTCAGTTTCTATTTATTGTGACCTCTCATATCCTGCCAGTTTGCCAACTATCAATCAAGCTCATGCAAGCTGTTATGTTGCCAAAAATTGGCTTACCCCAGACAGTTTAGTTTTCACAGGTTTTTTTCTATTAACTGCTTTAATAAAAGCCACTAAAACAATACATCAACTGTGTACAAAAAGGCTATCAGAGAAGAAATGTACATCGCCTCTGCTTTGTCTTCTAATTCACATGCCTGCCAAGTGCTCTTGATACAAATTGGATTTTAAAGTAACTTTTAAAATTGCTGTTAGCATTTCTCAGCTGAAAAAAACTGGCATCTTGAAGCAACTTTACTGATGTTTGAAAAGTAATATTTTTTTCTAATCCTGTCAGTACCACAATAGAGCCTTGTTTGTAATCCTTGACGCTATCTTTCCACTCCGTCAATATCTCATATTGTATAATTTTTGAAGAAAATGTTGATTTGACATCAAAAGACTCTAAAATAGTAATGTACGTTTCCAAAATAGTTTATATATAGTAAAATGCATTATATATCACATGAACTCTCAAAACACTATACTGGGTTAATCTTTCTTGAGCACAAGCACAAATTAGTATGTACTTCACAAAGTACTTTTTTATTTTAACGACTGCCTTTTTCCACTTTATGTTTATTACCACATTACCAAATAGCCTACTATCTCTTTTTCATTTCCATTTTCAATTTCATGGAATTATTCCTTGAAGGAACCACATTTCCAATGTCCTCACACTATATGCCCCAGATTTCTATACTTCAGCCTGAAATTATATATATGATGAACAGAAAATGAACACAGACTACAGAAGATACAAACAAAATCAAATGTTAAAAACTAAATGGCTACTTTTTAAATATACATCAAACTAACAACAGTTCAACAACCTGTGTGTATTTATTCAAAATGACAAACCTGTTTGTGCTTACTAAACTGAAAGTCTGCAAAAGCAGAAATTAATAGCCTCATTACTTTTCATGAGTTTACAGGATATTATTTTTGCATGTTAAAAGCAGTCCACACACCTCATAAAATTTCTAACTTAGCAAATAAAACTAACCTCTAACTTAGCAAATAAAAATAATAATGATCTAGTGTAGTATATTATTAACTCAAACTCCTTATTGACTTTTCTGTGGAAAAAGAAGTTTTAACACTAGAAACTAGGATGAAGGCATGATGTTAAATGCCATCTGAAAAGCAGAAAAAACATCATTAGTAAACTCTATGCAAGCTAACAAGTATATCAATAACTGAGAATTAGCATAGTTTGTATCATGTTTGCATGAAAGAGGAACAAGAAAGATACCTGAGTTATGTTTATCCTGACATACCAACCAAATGCTGGCATCTCATAAACAGCTATTTCTATCTCTGCACTAAGTATTAATTCTCTATATAAAGACAGTTATTTTTATAAGATTATTCCGAAGGTATTTTCTTCTTTGTTCTCTTTTAAATACTTCTCCAGTAATCATCTCCAAATGTTAGACAAAAATCACTAGATTCATAACTAAATTGCCCCAGAGGACAGACAGGTTCCAATTCTGAAACTCCCAATGTTTTTGATACTCCAGCCCCTTACTTTAACATAAGTAACCTCCTTCTTTGGTATCTTCACGTACTTTCTTTATCACTGCACTTACCTAGTTGTGAAGAAAACTACCAGGGATACTCGCCTGCCAGCCTTCTACTCTCAGATACAGAGCAGTGTAACAATTTGGACTTGGTGGGTACAACAGGATTATTTTAATGTACTCCTTAGTCCAGCAGTTCACAGAGAGCTGTGGAGCCCCAACACTGGGAGTCCATTCAGACTCTACCACTAGTCTCTTCCATTACTGAATGGTCTCGTCTTCTATTTTTCCACCTCTTTGTTGAGAACACTCATCCATTTATAAAGTTTCCAAGTATTAGCATAGATGAAAAGCAATACAGAGGGGACAAAAATATTACTGATATTGTTGATACAATTTACTAAAACAGAACTGTAATTGCAACGCATACATTTCATATTTTAACACAAGCTAAGATATTAGTAGGTCAAAACACATTTCTTATTTCAACACAGTTCCTGCTTAGCTTGTATATTCAAGTTATATTTCATGCAATAATAACCACTAACAAAAAATTGCAAGAATTTCAATTTGGTTTTAATACCACTTGTATCTTTAGGAGAAGCTAAAGCCTCTTTGAAGCCTTTTGCATATAGCTTAAACAGAAGATTTTCTTTTAAAAGCTTGTTATCTCACACAGAAGCAGTGATCCCTCTATTAAAAAACACATGAAAGCTGTTGCTTAAGAGTAAAGTCAAATGACAACTGTTAAAGTGTGTATGAACCTAAGACTTCCTTATATTGTGGACAAAGCAACGTATAAATAACTGTAGTCAAAAGAGATAATTTCTGTTGGATTTGGTGTATCTGTAAACACACTTTTGCCTCCGCAAAACTTTCAACAAAACAATCAGGCTTCTGAGAAACCACCATCCGAAATAATTATCATCCATAAAAATAAGTAGCATGATGCATCGTGTTCAGAGGAATATACATGAAATCTACAAAGCACCCACTGGTACAGGCAGAACTAAATAGGGAAAAAATGATGCTCAAAATAGTGTTAGAAATGAAAAGCAATGCACTCTGAACTATCCCAAGGTAATATAGGACAAAATTCTCACTATTGCACTGAATATCTTAATTCATACGTATTATACTTTATGAGAATAATTTGCAAAACCAAGTATTTATAACAACAGATTGGCAGCACCTTAGAACTGAGCACCTCACAATAGCCAGACCTGTGAGAGTCTCCAAGTTTTTCCTCCCCTCAAATGTTACACATCCCAAAGTGATCTTACATATATTCAAGACCAGATAGCTTCAGCTATAGTGCTTAGTACCTGCCAGCAAACCGTCAAAGTATCAGAATATTTTCTTCCAAAAAAATATTAATTAATCATGGAAGCAAAGGGGGAACAGCACTGATTGGGATCAAAATAATGAAAGCAGTTGCCCTACGATGTACATCGAAAGCTTTATTTGGAAAGCATTTCCAACCTGCAAGAAACCCCGGTTTTACAGACCTAGATTATTTTGGGAAAAGGGTTTTTATTTATATCAAGCTCTACAATCTCTATGGGATACCATAGAGCATTTGAGCTGACAGAACTAGTTTTCACTCACATGATGAACTGAAAT
This sequence comes from Pterocles gutturalis, assembly GCF_000699245.1. Lineage (NCBI taxonomy): Eukaryota > Metazoa > Chordata > Aves > Pterocliformes > Pteroclidae > Pterocles > Pterocles gutturalis. The sequence continues at coordinate 30,079 of NW_010135490.1, forward strand.
GTAGGTCCCAGCTCACATCAAGTTTTCAAGCAAGCTCTCTGGATTTTGAAACAGCCTCAGAGATGTTGTAATTCACTGAGCTTTTTAAACATATATATATATATACACACACACATATATATAAATTTTCCCTAGGTTGTTTATTCTTTTTCCCATGAGTGCTTTCAAATACTCTAATTTATGTTTTTACATCATTAATAATTCTATATAGATATGAGTCAGAACTGATGTGTATTAGTGTGAATTCCAGCATAACACTTTTGAGATTTTACAAGCCTTAAAAAAAAGTTAGCTCTCCTTGAAAAGAAAAAGTCTTCTATCTTAAAGTGTACCAGGATATGCCACCATTTGCCCCAACATCTGTTTTTTATTATTCCCTGAAGAAACTCCTATACACTGAGCCTATGGCAAAACAACTGCTTTTATTTTTCTCAAAATGTTACAAGTGGAAATAAGTAAATAGTCTTTTCTTTATCATACCTTGGACAGCACCAAGCATATGTAGTAGATATTTATACAAAACAGAGGAAGCAGAATAGTCCATAGTATTCCTACATACTCTCTTCAGCTGTCTTGCTCTGACAAGCAAAGCTTTTCGACCCTTTTCTATTCAGGCTCACCACCTTCTTTTCAAGCAGCAGCAGCCTACTACTGTACTTGGTTATGCACAGACACACCCAGCTTTCCTCGATGATTTCACCCAGGGGCCAAATTGTCTGGAACCATTATTTAACTAAAAAGCACTTCATTAACCTTTTTGGTTTACACAAACTGGGCACTTGCATTGAAGAACATTTGCAGACCAATATTTACTATCCAGGTATGCCATCCAAATCACAAAACGTTACATTAGAACTTAAAATCTGCCAAAAAGTTTAAAAAAAAAATCTTTCTGAATAAATTTGTGCAGTGTTTTCTTCTCCTAGCTTCCTAGACATAGTTAAATGGTTGCTGCCCCAGAAGTAAAAAGAAACAACACAGATCAAATTAGAACACACACATACAAAAAAAAGCATATTTTATGTTAAACCATTTTTTTTGTCTACTACTTGCCCTCCCTCCCTTTTTTCCTATTTTTTCTTTTTACTGTAACTGAATCATTAAGTAATTTCCCCTCTCTTTGTATTTGAGGGAAAGAAAAGGGAAGACACTTATGCATGTACATATGAAAGCTTCATGCTTCTCTCCTTCAATGAGAAGTTTCATTCTCAGTATTAGTTTTCCACAACATACAGCTTTCTCTTAGCTCATCTATGAATCTGAAATTACACCAAGACACAAGTAAGAAAATCTTAAAGTCAGCTCACACCTGCTGAGGCTAATGAGGAGTGCTTGTAGCCATCTCAAGGCTGACACAAACCTAACGACCTACTGCCAACGCCAAATGCTTCTGCTCCACAAGGCCTCTTGAGTCCCTACAGGCACCAAATTTATAGTAGCCAGAAGTTAAAAAATGCTTAAGGGCAGGAGATACTTTAACATTTATATGTCATTTTAATGACTGCAATATGAATCATACACCTTCAGTAAGATAAAATAAAGAAGTAGGTTACCTGGGGTTAAAAGAATGACAGACATAGTGATGAGTGAACAAACAACTAGAATCACCAGCAGCGCAATAGCAATTCCCTTCCAGTTCCTCTGCGGAGGGCTGTTACTTCCAAGTTCCTACAGGAATGGAAAAAAATAAAATAAAAGGAAAAGACCATGTTTCATAATCATATATTTCTAGAACTATTAGAGATAGGAAAAATTGCTCTGTGCATACTCATAATCACAGCATGGTGGGTGATCATGGTCCCTCCCCTCTCAATAGTACACACAGTCATCAAAGGTGTGTAACTCTGGTTTTTAATTGATCTCTCTTTTTATTTTTAATATATACATGTAATTTTATACACCCCAGAGACAATCAAATGAGCTTATATAAGCTGTCCAAAACACAACTGATGTTAAAATGTGCTGAACATAAACTTCAGGATGATATCAACTAGCAGTTTATAAGATAATTACAGAAATGAAATGCAGCAATTCACTGTAATACCACCTAATGTGGTATGGACCATAAAGGTTTAAATACACATCCTTCTTAATGTACACTATTAAACTTATTTGTAACAGAAAACGTTTACAGAACTGCCTGAGGCTACAAGTATTCCATCCAAAGCCACACAGCTCTCCTTCTCTATACTGTAGTTCAGCTACAAACTGTTCCCCTATTATTCATAAAAAACATAGCTTTTAACAAATGTTAAATTAATGCTTCTGTAACTACTAGTACACTTAAACCTACATTCTCTGTGGTTATACGTTTAACTCCAGCCAGACACCACTGAGGTTTGGGAGTAGCAGCAATGCATTGCCTGTGCTCACAGTACAGCCTGAAACCAAACAATGTATAAACACCTAACAACAGAACGACAAAAACAGTACAATTGTTTATACAATCCTAACTTTCTTTCACGAAAAACAGTATTTTGTTCTATCTATAGATGGCAAGTATAAATGTTTCTCTGCCACAATTACCCATGCTTTTACCATCTCAGAATTAAATTGCTGTGGTGAGACTCTCTGCGAAAAGAACCTTCGGAGGGACTTCTCAGAAGGTCCCACTTCAGCCTACTTACAAACTTGAGTTGTGTTACACAAGTGCTTCACACAAGCTTCTGCTAAAAGCCAACTTAATACCAGGTGGGGTAAAAAAACAGTGACTTTAGCCCATACTTGCCCTTGAAGGCAGCACCACATAAAAGCCTCTGTACCGTCCCCTGGACTTGCCGCCATCACATACACCAGCAGAGCCCTGCAAGGCCACCGCTCCACTGAATGCACAGGGAGCAACTGCCACAAAAGACAAGATTACTCGGAGCCTCTCCTATTTGCCTGTGAATCTAGGTTTCTTAATCTTGCAAGTACACAGCAAGGATATTCTTTTATCCTTCCCCTTTCTGCCAGACAAAAGGGCAGAAGGACAGGTCTGAGGTCTGCTGCCTCAGACATCTTGTCCTACGGGTAGGACTAAGATAAAGGAAGGCACCTCCTGCTGCATTTTATAAACTTCCAGAGGCATATTAATACTTCTTCAAACACAGATTACTTCATTTTGGTTTTCTGAATTATAAATGAGTAAGAAACAGAGATGTTTTAACAACAGAAAATGACGAAGTTTTTGCACTGATTCCGCTGGTGTACACCACCTCAAAACCACATACCACCCAGAACAGCATCTCTAACCATGTCTTTAATTATTTTTTTTAACCCCTCACCTGTTGGTTTCTACCTATAAAAGGCAGTTTCTCTCCTGGTCCTCTCCTCCAGCAAACACAAGGGGAATTCCCCTACGCAGTCTCTAAGCAGTCCCACAGGAGCCCTCAGCCCATCGCAGCTCCCGCCAAGGAGCCCCCACTGCCCCAACATGGCTGCTGCCCACTGGGGCCCATCCTCCTGCCTGGCCTGAGCCTGGCTAAGCTTGCTCATTTTAGGGATTGTTAACCCCACCAGAGGAGAGAAGTGGCCACTCTGTCTACAGTTTAAAGCCAAGGCCACAGCTGTTCTTCACAGGCTCAGCCCCCTCACCTGATGGGGATTAGCCTTCCGTCCCCACAACCGAACCAGCCTAGTGGTAAATGGCCACCAGCCAGGCTGGGCTGCTCCCAGCCCTTCCGTCCTCCTGGCTGTAGGAGTAATTGTCCTTTTTTATTATTACACAATTCTCCTCTTTGGTGTTGATGCTGATAGACCAGCAGATAATGGATGATGTACAACTGTAGTACGTAGAAGGAAATTACTGAGGACAGCTGCAGCACAGCATTAGGGGCAGCCCCTCTGACTGAACTCTGCAGCTTTCCTGGGGATTGCCACACAGAAGCCTGATTACCATAACCAACAACACATCTTTGATGCACATATTATTTTTTTTTTTTAATTAAAGTTCAGGATTCCTGCCTGCTACAGGCAGGGGGGAAAAATTATGTAAGCAGGAACTCCTGGCATCCATCTCCTTTCCCCATCCCATTGCCCTTGTTTCCCAACCCCTTGCAAACCTACCCGCCTGCCCACTCTCCTCATTTACATCAGCTCCTTCTGACTCACTCCCACCTCATTAAATACTAATTACCACAGCAACTTCCTGTCTAGCCTTAAAGACAGCTGGTCTTCAAGGCCTGCCTGATATCTTCACCATCCCATTTGGTGATCCCCAGCCTTTTCAGAGGAATACAATACTTCACATCTTGCATGTAAACTCAGATCCAAGCTATTATTTTTCCTTATGTAAGGATTATTTTAATGTTAAAAGAAAATATGAACTTATTCTAAACATAACAGTGTAAGCTTTATTCATGTGACACTTAGCAGAGTCCAATAATAACAGAAGAATGAGCAGCTCACACAAACAAGTGGCAGTGAGAAAACAGTAGTTACCATCAGAGAATCGCGAAACCCTATTCTAAAGCATTGACTTAAAATGACAGAAGCTAGACAACTTGATGAATGTTTTCCGTACCAAAGCCTCTAAAAAAATGTACCAAGTCCTCATTATTCAGAAGGTTCTTCTCTGCAGATATGAATACTGTTCAGTTTCTAAAAATAAAGCTCCATTTTATATCCTTCTGCAATTTTTTGCAAGGAGCATATCAAACGGATGAATCTAGTATTGAGCATCCAACGCTTACTGGTACCCACAGTGAGAAAGAAGGGGGCTTCCAGCTAGCCGAAGATCATGGAGACTGGCATAAAAAGGACTTATCTCTGACTAACAAGAAAGTAATTAACGAGTTGTTCCAAATTATCAGAAGTCATGAAAAGGTCATCAGAATGTTTTGATACTGAGTGGCAACATTCTGGTAAGACATTTGCAAAGTTATTGTACACTACCAAAAAAGATTTGATGAAATACGAGAAAAATTACTATAATAAGGTGAATTCATAGTACAACTAGTATCAGGGACATCTCCAACCAACTCTCTTGATGTTAACCAATACAATTCTTGGACTATAACCTAAAAGTTTTAAAGTAGAGTAAGCTGCTGTTCTTCAACAATAACATATTTTTAGCCTTGCACTGCTTTTCAAAATGGTCATGAGCAAAAGGCAGTTAAATAGCTTTTTAGACTGTGTATCATTGGCAAGACAGAAGCTGTCATTTTTAAATATGACAAAAAGATAGAGGCATTCAAGAGGAAACATCATAGAGAGCCATACAATGAGAAGCCTTTGACATCATATAGTTTCCCCATAACTAACTGCTAACTGGCACATAACAACAATGAACACGCAGATGGAGATTTAAGGACCTAGTCTTCTAAATAGCCTCGTCTATTAAAGTAGTTTGAAAAAATATCAACTTTTGAAGATAGTGTTTTATATATAATACTATCTATAATGTTATTATAGATTTTACAGTTTAACTCTAATGAATCAGAAAATGGCTGCTCAAAGCCATATACAATTGCACGTACTCTCATCATTTAAAGCAACTTTTTCACAAACCATTTAATCGTACTGTTGCCAAAAACAATCCTTAAGTAATATACACTTCTGAATGTAATTTGTGATGGAGTAATAACTTACAAAAACACAGCTACAAAGAGAAAAATCCATTATAATGCACACACACAGGAATGTATACCAATCTGATAGAACCTAATGCTTTTGGCCTGTTCCTGCCAAATTCTAAGGACCACATTTTACCATGAGCTTTTAATCACTACCATCAGTGAACTCAACATATGCAGCTGAAGGGAGGTTCTAGCCTAAGAGCCTAAACTTTCTGCTCTCTGATTGTCTCCATTTAACCTCTGACGAAGACTCCTAAAATAAAAGGCATAACTTGCTGTCAGACGGGTTTCATGAAAACAGGCATTATGTGGCATTACAGAGGTTGCAAACAGTATAATGAAGAGATCACACCAAAATTTTGCAATAGTAACCAAAAGAAAGGCTAAAACTAAAATCTGCAGAGACTGGACATGAGAGGGATGACAGATTGAGGCTGTCAAAGGAGAACATGAGTCATTTCAACCCTTCAGCATCCCTCTATGCTAAATCCCACTTGCTACTGCAAAACACAATATTTCAAAGGGAAATGCTGAAAAACTATATCCAGCAAATACACAAAGCAAATATAAATCAAATACGCTGAAGCATTTTTCTCTCTCCTTTTCTAGGCTGATTTCTAAATATATACACCCTCTCCAAACACAATTTACTGACTGATGATGAACTGATTCACTATAAGCACGAAAATCTTCTAAGTACTAGCAGGACATAGCTTTGAATTTCACAATTTATGGCACGTAACCTCATCCAGCACTTCTGAGAAGTTGTTCTCTATTTTAGGACAAAAGAACGGAGTCTTGACGTAGATGTTTAATCTTTAAAACAAAAACCAACAGAATTACCCCCATAATGGTTGTGTTACACCTGAATGTAAGAAGAAGATATAACCCAAGTTCCTATTACAATACAAATACCACATAGAAATAATTTTCACTAAATTTATTTCATACAGAAATACTTTTTATCCCTTGACACAGAAATGCAAGTGCTTGTAATTTAAGAGTGCTGTTTCCTTTTAAGTAGTATTGGGAAGATCAATGTGGGAAAAAGAATCACTTAAAATTAATAGATGTAGTACCTTAAAAAAACCCCACTCAAATATTTCCATATTTTTACCCGAATAAACTTACAATATTTCTTTTAAGCAGCATAACCAGAAAAAAATCACAGCTTCCTTCCTGAAGCTTATCGAGTGGCACAGTTTTATTGTTAATCAATGAGGACAAAAGACCTTTAAGACATAATTTTTCTAGCAAGCATGTACAGCTAAGGAGACAAAAAAAGGTCAGAAAATATTGCTGTAACATGCTGCATTAATAAGTCAGTTTTTTGAATTATCTTAATAGCATTTTCCTGATTTCTTGAAAAACTGTTTATGTAAACCACAATAGAATTTCTGCTGTGGAAAAGACGACAGAAGCAGTAGGAGACTGCCTGGTGCAAGCAGGCACACTGAAGGTCACTGGCTAAAGCCTGGGGACTAAAGAGTGCCTCTGCGAGGTATTTTCAGAAGAGGCAGGTTAGTTAAAATGCAGCATCACCTTTGGGAGAGGAAATGAAAAACAAACTTAGAGACATGCTAATCCTGAGAGCTGGCGTTCAACTAAACTGCTTTTTCTTACAGAACCCCATGCTGTGACTGACGTAGCTGATAAATGGTGCAATGAGCCAAATACAGAAAATCTGCATTTGTCTATAAAAACTAAGAGCAAGAAGTCTAGCAGTTGTAACTATTTCTGCTGGGTACAGCTCAACGTGAAAGCGGAGATTCTGACATTACTTCTATAGGCTGGAGTGAACTTTACCAAGTTAACATGCTCAGTGGTAAAAGTGTGCAGATTCATATTGGTGTCAGACTGTGGGTATTTAAAGGAGAAAACCCAACAACGCTGAGCTGCAGCAGTGTCTGGTGGTTGCCTGGTTTTGTGTTGGGGCAATAAGGGCAGACAAAGGATCTTAGTTACAGGAGCCATGGGCTGTAGCAGTTTCTGCCAGCACAGCATCTTCTGAAGCCTTGAATGAATTGTCTTCTTTCTTTTGTGTTTTTTTCTTTTTTCTTAAACTGTTCCTGTACTGTCACCATGAAAAAGCCTACTGAGGAAAGCCCTAAGCAGAATCACAGCCTTCCCCTATTCTGGCAAGAATTTCAGGGGCAAAGTGCATTAGAGTAGGAAAAGCAAACATAATTTGCTTTGGAGCAGGAATGAGAATGAATCTCACTCTGTAGCTTAGATGTAATCACGACAGTATCACTTAATGACTCCTCCAGCATCTACTTCATTAAACTCTACCATTTGCATTCCCCAAACATGAAGAGAAGGTGATAAATATAAAAAGTCAAACAGTTTCGTGCTGTATCTCAGGTGTTTTAAAAGACAGACCCAGGATACTTACAATAAAAAGACTGCAGTCTTTCCAGCGTTCTCTATACAGCTGGTCCTGCAACTGGTATTAAATACTACCTGCCTTGACTTTGCAGCGGACTATTTGCAGGAAAATTACCACAGCAACCATTTAGAATTTGTGATGAAATTATTGCATCCATTCCTTCCCAGCTGTTTTTGACTAATCCCATGGCCTAGATAGCAAGAGAGACTAAAAGGCAGATCCACAAAGTGGCACAGGATAGTTACAATCCATTTGCATAAGTACCTATCATTTTCATCCCTCCTGCTCTCTTTACAATTCACCATGTAATCCTATTGCTCCAGTTCTTGTCTGAATGATTATGGTCATCCAATTACTTTCCCTGGTCAACATCTTTATTCATCAAAATGTTGGTGCTTCTTTTCAGAGCCATTGTGAAATGCCACTTTCACAGGAATGCATGACTCTCCATCAGCTCTGTGGATAACGGGAATTTGAAAAAGAGAGCAGCTTGTCAGCAATTACCCTGCTTAGGACAGGTGCAGGATTTGGATATGGGAACAATCTGTCTTCATATTTTTATTTCTCTGGGCTGCACTGGTAAGAGTGCACCCCTCCTTTTGTGGAGCCAAACTGGAGGAAAAAAAACCAGCCCAATCCAAGACAAATAAAACAAAACTCAACCCTGTCAGTAAAAATAAGTTAAAAGAATAAATGTGCATTTATAAGCCATTCTGAGAAGTGTTAATCACCCACTCCAGTTATGTATTGTCTCAACCTTGCAAAACACTGTGTGCTGGTTTTCAGCCTTTATCATTTTTGTTCTAAGTAGAGAGATTTTTCTCCTGGACCTGCAAGTGCCCATTCACAAACTGAATTTTGGTAATTTTTAGTGCTTTGGAACAGCTTTGTCAACACCACTCACTAAAAGATCAGAAACATTTATGGAATCTATTTAATGTGTTACAGCTAGCATTAAGAACACATTTCACATCTTCCAACTCATTTTGCAGTGTACCTCATAACATTTACTCAAACACAACAATTACACTAGACAAACAAGTAAAAGCCTAACTTCTACAGCATTCTACCAAAATCCCTGTTTAATGTCTAATCACAGTAGATGAGTTTAAAGTTTTGGTCATTACTTACACATGCAATAAATACAAAAGCAGGGAGAAAACGGGGTCCAAACAACCGATCAAAACAGCATGGCGCATGCACAAGTTAAGATCTGTGGCCATCCGCTTTTTTTTATGAACATGATAGTAGTCACGTTTGCAGTACAAATCAAGGGGGAAAAAGCAAACAATCATGGTGCACATCTTTTAAAAAAGCGTAAAAAGCAGGTCATGGAAAATACTGCCACCAAGACTGTTGAATAGCTGGGGCAGAGGGAGACTGGGATAAAATAACAATGGATGACAAAACTGGTTTGTCTTTGAAATAAAAACCAGTCATGATGTAGAGACAAGCTACAGCAGGCAAGGGACTTTCTTTGGCTGAATATAACACACTTCTGTAAAAGAGATATAATGCCACATAGAGTTATTGCAGCATCAGAGGCAACTTAATTGAGACTCAGTATTTCAAAGTTGTTGTCGCTTTTCACCCTGTGTTCACAGTTTTTTAATGTTTTTTTTTAACAAAGTTTGAGAAGTAAAAATACTGTGCTCTTTTTCCAGTCCAGCAGAAACACTCAGAGAATTGAGGAGAATGACGATGTTCTGGCAAGATGTGAGTACGTATCTTCAGACTCAAAAGTACATCTGCACATGAAAGCTCCAGCCACCTCTAGGGATTTTTGCAGAAGTAGAACTGCTGCCGAACAGCTGCTTTATCCAATACGCCTATTTGCATCACTCATCCCATCTCCCCTGCAAATCTCACCTCCAGAAAGCTGGTGTCAAAGAGGAGTCACACACCCGTCCGGTGGTCTGACGCTCAGTGCTAGCCCTGGTGTGACTCCAGGTTATGTTCCCCATGTCCTCATCGGACCAAAGCTCCACTATTCACACTGTGCTACATCATCTC
>NW_010135491.1:0-250 GCF_000699245.1 Pterocles gutturalis
GGAATTTTTAATTGCTCTATAAAGCACGCTGTAAATAATTACTCCCAGCTCTGTTGATCCCTCGAATACGCACTGACAGTTGTAATTTATGGCTTCGGAAACGTGGCCCCTTGTATTCAGCATAACTCTTTATTACAATAATGACTTAGCGCCGCTGCACTTAATGAGTATAAAGTGCCCGGCGCAGCGGGAGCCGCAGCACCGCACGAACTTCGCCCGCAACAATATTTCTCCCCTTTATGGTTCCCAA
>NW_010135492.1:0-248 GCF_000699245.1 Pterocles gutturalis
AGGGGGTTTTGGGGTTCCCAGGTGTCCCCAGATGGGTCCCAAGTGTCCCCATCACCTACGGGGACATTTTTGGGGACATTTTGGGGATTTTGGTGGTTTTTGACATTTTTGGGGGGATTTAGGGGATTTTGAAGATTTTGGGGGTTTTTGGGGTCCTCGAGGGGGTTTTGGGGGTCCCAGGGGTCCCCATCGGGGTCCCAGGTGTCCCCAAAAGTGTCCCAAGTGTCCCCATCATCTATGTCGAGGTT
>NW_010135492.1:281-782 GCF_000699245.1 Pterocles gutturalis
TTGGGGACTTTCGTGGGGATTTTGGGGATTTTCGTGGAGATTTTGGGGATTTTTGGGATTTTGGTGGAAATTTGAGAAATTTTGAGGATTTTGGGGGTTTTCGGGGTCCTGGGGGTCCCAAGGGTCCCCAAAAGTGTCCCAAGTGTCCCCAGGGGGGTCCCAATTGTCCCCAGGGGTGTCCCAGGTGTCCCCATCATCTATGTGGATGCTTTCGGGGATGTTTTGGGGATTTTCGAGGGAATTTTGAGCATTTTTGGGATTTTTGACATTTTGGGGCTTTTCGAGGGGATTTTGGGGATTTTTGGGGTCCTGGAGGTCCCAAGGGTCCCCAAAAGTGTCCCCAAAAGTGTCCCAAGTGTCCCCATCATCTATGTAAAGGTTCTTGGGGACATTTTGGGGATTTTCATGGGGATTTTCGAGGGAGTTTTGGGGATTTTGGAGATTTTTGGGATTTTGGGGCTTTTCGATGGGATTTTTGGGATTTTGGGGGTTCTGGGGGTG
>NW_010135493.1:0-16549 GCF_000699245.1 Pterocles gutturalis
TGGGTTCCTGGCTGGAATGGTGAGTTTTGAGGGTTTGCGGTGCAGCCTTCAGAAACAGTCTGAAGGCAAAAGCTCAGCAACCTGCTGTGGCTGCGCGGGGCTGGGACGTGCGTCCCTCTGAGCAGACACCGAGGCATGCCCAGACCTGGTGTCACCGTGCAGGGACAGGCGCGTCATTCCCGATGTTATTTGCTTTACCTCTTGGCTAGATAGCCCTAAGCAGCCTCGCACCCCGACAGCCAGGCTGAACCTGTTACAAACTGGGGTGCAGATGGGGGTTTGCAGCTTGTGCTGAACACTCGGCTCCGTGCAGGTGGGTCTGTGCTCCTGCAGGTCCCTGTCCGTGGGGAACGGGAGCCTCCAGAAGGCTGCAGAGCAGGCAGTGCATCGTGTTTAAGTGCCAGCCAGCCCTGTTCTCTGCATTTTCAGTAATACATTCAAGCGTTTACACTGAAATTACACTTGCAGATGAATGCTGCTATTCTGTTTTGCACTGCTACGAGTAGGAACTGGATTTTGCTCATTCAGTATTACTTTGGTGTTTAACATAGAGGTGTTTGGGCTAGTAATTTATTTAGCATTTTAAAACCTAACTTCCAGAACATTTGTGTTGAGCTGTTCTCTAAAACCTTGTGCTGCGCCTGATGCGTGTCCTGTTGGGTTTGTTTCGAAGTGCACTGACCGCTCGCGTTGCGATGGGGATTTTCTGTGCTGCTGCTGTCGGTGAAGTGACAGTCGGAGGCTGGCTCAGCACAGCCCTGGTTACTAATCCAAGCAAGACATGGGTGAGGAGGCACCGTAACGCTGTCCTGTTGCTTTCTGATCCTTTTTCTGATCCCCGAGTCCCGTACCGCTGGTTTTTCCCAGTCCTTGCTCTGGTGCAGAGCCTGGCCGGGGCTGTGTGTTGCTGTTCAGGGGCTGCAGCTCCAGCTCCGCGTTCCTGGCCACAGTGTTCTGTCTGCCTTCACTCTCTGCTCCCTGCTATGTCTCTCTGTACAAATAAAAAGCCAAGTAAACAATCCAGGACTCTCATTTATTCGTGGATGTTCTGTACAAAGGATGAGGCCATCCCTTGTGTCCTGTCCCCGCCCCCCCCAAATAATCCCGGTTCTTGCCCCTTTCCAATGGCGAGGGAACAGGGAGAGGACAGCAGGGTGGCACCAAGGGCCAAGCCCCTGTTCTCATGGATGGTTGTTAGCAAGGAGCTGTTGGCAGTAAAACGAAAGCTCAGCCTGCAAGCGTCGTGCAGCTACCAGCAGACAGACATTAACAGGTCCGGTTAACTCGGTTATCTGCTTTGAATCAAAACTCAGCCAAAGCCGTGTAAGAAGGGTTTCCAAATTAAACCCACAATGAATTACTGTTGTACACAGCCTATCGCCTTGGAACAAAAGTGCAGAACAATACCTCCTCAGTCTCACTTTCAGGAACAGATAGAGGCACGTGGCGCCGACACTGGAATTGGCGGTGTTGGTAATGAACTTTAACTTGTGCTGTTTAAAAGCCAGTTATAGTTTTAGAACAAACTACAGGTAATGGGAACTCTTGAGCTTCTGCTTTCCTACATCAGCTTCAAGCTTCTTTGGAAAGAGAAGTTGGACTCCACTTTCATACAGCAGGCTCAGCATTCATATTAAACAGCCTCTGCTGCCCTTCTCCTATCTCCGTTACTCACACAACAGTAAATAAATACAGAAGCTAATCGAGAGCACTGAAGTCCTCCCACCACCCTGCTTTCATTGCCTTAGAACTGCCGGTATCACACTGATCCTCGTTCTCAAACCAGGGAGACTCAAAGAGTGTCTGAAAATGTCAGAAAAATGTTTCCAGGGATTAGGTGTCTGCTTCAGACTAAACCAGAACTACCTTTGATAGCTCCATAGATGATAATGTCACCTTTAATGTACAAAAATGCCAAAAAAAAAAGGCAGATAAGGATAATTGTTAAAGAAGACTTCAGTTACCATGTTAGAAAAAAATACTGGTGTGTGTAGTGTCACCTTCTGCAGTATCTTTGTTGTTTCCACCAGCCCACCCCGAGGACCAGGGAATACTTTTTATCTATCTAGCGTAAGATGGGTTTAAGAAAAGCAGCACCTAGTTCAGGGAAGCAGGGCTTTCCAGTTTACATGGAAAAAAATAAAAAAACCCAAACAAACAACAAACCGCCCACCACCCAAATTTTTTCACAGTCCCATGCTAAGAAGCAGCAGCATAACAGAACTTGGACTGAAACTGCTCCACATTCTTTAGTTCACTATACAAAAAACAGAGAAAAAGCAACTGGGAAAAAAGCTGTTCCCAGCACACACACACCTTGTAACCTCTGAAATGTTTTAACAGGAAAAAGCAATGTCAGAGAGATGGTTTTATAAAAGCAACAGCACTCTTTATTTCTGACGGAGGAAAAAAAACCACAGTCTCATCTCCTACCTCACAACTTTGTGAAGAGCACAATGCAAGGCTTATTCCCTTTTCCCCAACTGTGGAAGTCACAGTAATCTCCTTTTCAATGAAAGACGCGATTCCCCCACAGCCCACTGCCACTGTGCGAGAAAGTCAACAGTCCTGCCAACACCAGGGAAGCTGTTCAGGGATGCAAGCTGTATCGTTCAACAAAAACGGTGCAGATAGACCAGTTTAGTGTACGCTGGCAGAATTAATAATTTGCTATGTAAAACAACGGATTATTGGTTTAAAATAGGGTTCCGAGTTACCAACCATGTCACTAGTTACGATCAAGTCCACGCGATAGTGATTTTATCCTGGTTAATAGCCGGTTGCTCAGAACCGCCCTGTTTTGCCCAAGAACAAGCGCAGGATTAGGTAGCAAGGTCAGACCGTGTGTACCATGGGTTCTCCGCACTTCTGCCAGCCAGGACAGAGGATATTGCTCACGGCGAACCGCTGTAAGGCCTTCTCGTGGATGTACGTCGTGTACTTGAGAGTCACAGTGTGAGTACTGTAAACACTGACAGAAGTGCGGATAAAACAGCTACAGACACATCGTATGACGACAGACCTGAGGAGAGCCGGTTAAAACATACGTGCGAATTGTTACAATACCATTTTGATGAGTGTAGTCCTATTGGCTTGTTTTAAAATCAATAAAAATATTCAGATAAAAAAATATATGTATTCACACGAAGGATGAGCGTTTGAATTTTAAAAAGCAACACACGTTTCCCTTTCAGATGAGAGAATTAAAACTTATCTTCCAATAAGTATACATTAAAATTTCACCTGAATTTTTTTTTCTGTTTGAATTCAGCACCCACACGCAGGCACGCACGCACGCACACACACCAAGTGACCGCAAAGAAGCACCTGTATCTGTCGCGTATTTTCTTGCTGCCCTCTGCCCACGGGAACTAGCTGGTTTAGAATCACTGCAGAAACAGCTGCTTGACTAGACAGATGGTCCCACTTCAGGATCGAAAATGTTACTGGCTACTTGTTTTGTCCTTTTTTCAGAAAGCACTAGTTTAATCTTGAGCTTGGATTAGCTGTTCAAGTATAAAATTATCCCTCTTAAGCAGGAGCACATGATAAAATCTCAGTAACTAGAGGAGAGATAATCACGTATAAACAAAAGTAACAGAAAACATCTGTCAGCATGGACGCTGCCAGCATGAAGAGCTACCCTACGTGTGTATATGCAGATAGATACTCTTCCATGTCACAACTGGAAGAAACAGACAATGGCTTTGGATTATTCAGAAATGACTAAGCAGATGAATATTTCTTTGGTAAGTAATGAAGTTTCCCTCCTCAACTGCCCATAAATCAGGTTTTCAAGCTTTTCTGCAATCCTATATCCTGACGCTAAGCAAAATTTCCATCTGCTCTTCAATAAATACATTTAGATAAAAACTTTTCCATCAAAGCTAAGGCTGCATGGTTGGGGAGCCAAGTGAACAGTCCCATGATCTCAAACTCCTTCAAACAAAAATAAGTCAGCTTTTTGTAGCTGATGATGCCAACTTAGAAGGCAGGTGAAATGTTTACTTAAGCAATCCAGGAGTGGTATTCAGCCTGATAGCTCTGAAAGCCTTCAGTTTGATGCAGATTTGGTCATCCTTATTTCAGGAGATGACAAAGGAGTTATTTTTCCACAAGAGAAAGCTGTAGAACTTGCTGAAGCTCTGCATCTTCCTCTTCACGACGTTGCCTCTCCCGTTCCTCCTGCTCTCGGACAGACAACTCCATGGCAAGCTGCAAGTCTTTTTCAAAACTGGAAGGTTCACTAGGGATGCTGCAGTATGAGTTACCCGAGCTCGTTAGATAGCTCTCCTGCAGTGCCCTGAAGGAGAAAAAGAACTTCGAGAGACCAAGCCTATTTCACATTTCCTGCAATGATCCTTCCTATCAACTGTTTTCTCACTGCAAACCCGAAAATCTCTCCCCAGAGGGCAGAAAGCAGTTTTCAGGGGAAGAGAGCAGTTGCTCTAACATCTGTAAAATTCCCAACATAAAATCTGTTCTTTGAAGGTTCCTCAGAGTCTTTCATACATACTGGCAGTTACATTTTCAATGGGCTTCTAAAAGCATTCTCACCTGGTTTAAAAGTAACGTGATTTTCCATGTACCAAAGGACCGAGGGGATGCAGTTCTTTGCTTTGCACTCAACTGCAGAAGACCCCACAGATACCAGAGCATATTCTCAAGGGTCCATTAAATACACGTTGCTTAGTTTTTAAGGATTACATAATGATTTTGAAAGGAAAAGAGAGCTACCCTGAAGTGTGCAGCATCTAATAAACAAACATTCAACCCAGAGGGACCAAATTCAGTTTTAAGAGCAGAACAGAAGGGCTGTGTTTATTTGTTGGGTAAAGAATCTGTTATGTGCACAGACCAGTCCCACACCTGAGCTGAAGAGCTATACTATACAAGCCAGGGAAGCCCAGTTTAGAGTCCTTGCTTCTTGGAAAAGTAAAAGTTAGAAGCAGCACAAGAAAAGAGACCTTGAGTTCTGAGCATCTGCTACCTACATACACCAAAAAAAAAAAAAAAAATTGCTTCACGCTACAGTTGGAAATATTTTTGCTCTGTCACTGCATAGCTTGATGTGAAAAAAATTCATTACCTCTGATACTGTATATTGAAGTCCTGTGAATATGCAACTGCTCCATTGGAACGCACCCCCACGTCCTAGAAATGGGGAAAGACAGACAATTCCACGACAGTTAACAGATATGCAGCGCAAGCCACTGAAAGGCAACTCTTAAATCACTTTCTTCTCTGAAATACATGACTATATTTTTCTCTTCTGAGGTTCTTAGAAAAACAGGTCCTACACTGGTTTAATTCAGAGATGCAGCTCTCACTGCACAGTCCTTGTCAAAACCGTCAGCTCTGTGCTGATTACAGCACACTTACTTTATTTCCACCGGATTCCAGCAAACTCTGCTGAATAGCAAACTGCATGATCTCGTTATCTTCATCCTGCACGAGGATGTTCCTGCCGTCATCTTGGACGTGGTAAGATTTGGGGATCTCAAACACTGACTGGTCAACCTCGAAATTAGCACCTACAGAAACCAAATACAGTTACAGACATGGCACGGTGTATTTTTACAAGTTGTGACTTAAAAAATTCTGATGAATGTTTATGCATGACTAAGTTAACTCCAAAAATTCA
This sequence comes from Pterocles gutturalis, assembly GCF_000699245.1. Classification (NCBI taxonomy): domain Eukaryota; kingdom Metazoa; phylum Chordata; class Aves; order Pterocliformes; family Pteroclidae; genus Pterocles; species Pterocles gutturalis. The sequence goes on from NW_010135493.1 coordinate 5,645, forward strand.
GATAAACCATCTGGCTAAATATACCAACAGCCTTTGAAAGACTTCTGTGGCAAACAGGCAGAGCAGTGAGACAGAATGCAGAGTCTTTCTGTATAACTTACCAGCATCCTAAAAATAAAACCAGTGTGCAGCAAAGCGCTAAGGTGGCTGAACTCTGATAAAACCAGACGGGGGAAAAAAAATTATTGCAAAAGATAGATATCGCGGTGGCTCTTCTGAGGTTATTTCTAATGACTGGGTCTGCAACAGCTCGGAGGACAGAGTATCACTGGATATATGCAGTCACGAGCATCCCAGTCAAGCATAATCTGCTATTTTCCGAAACAGCATGCAGACTGTGCTGTCACTTACAGCAGTTCTGTATTCTACTTCCCACAGCAATCGTTTGCAGAAGAATTTAGATGTCAAAATACTTGGGAAAGCTCGCTAGAGCGCAGTTTAGTCAGTTTGTCAGGCATGGAAGGGGCAGAATGGGTCAGTAAGAGCAATATCATGCGCTCCAGATGAGCTGTAAAGCATTACAGCTTCCTCTCACCTGTGAATGTTTCATGCTCTGCAGTTAACCCATCTCCATCTTCTGTGCATTCCACTGACAGACATGTAAAAAGATGTGATCACTGCCTCTTTCCACTCCTTACCTGAATCACCCTGGGCACTTCCAGCCATTTGTGAAGATGTTTTGTCAGCCGTCCTGCAGCCATTGACATTTTCAAACGTAATTCGGGCATTCAGCACATGAAACAGGGGAATTTCTGTAAGAAAGAGCACAAGATTTCTGACAAAAAGAAAACTCTCATTCACTTCCACACCTACAGCCATAGCAAACCCCCACATTTATTGAATATATTCCACAAGCAGCAACCCGTAATGACAACCTATATAGTAACCCACTTCACCAAGAAGTTGCTCTTCGTCATTTTCACTCACTCTCTAAATCTCTTACTCTATAATAAGAGGAAAGGGCTAGCAACAGCTCCTTCTTACTGAAATGATACTGTCTTCAAAATTATACTTCTGTACCGGTCATTCTGGATTTGGATCCAACAACCCCAGATATACAAGACAATGTACGTCTGGGTTCTCAGTTCCAGATATCAGTGAGATGACTAGTAAAAAACTAACATGGTTGTTGTAAATACATGCTGCAAAACCAACAGAAAGACTGGAAATTAAGAAGATGCCAAAATAAAAATTGCTACATATTACCAATTTTAACAGGAAATCCTGGTGGAAATTCCAGAGTGATGAAATCCCGAAGTCTGGCAAAATGAGCACTGGTTCTAGCCATCAGATCGATGATTGGAGTGACTTGTTCCACGAGGGACAAGGGAAACTCTTCACTCATCCACAAGGTTGCTTTAAATCTTAAAGAGAAAGTTGCATAAAACCATCCTAAGTTTACAGTTTAGGCACTAGTCCAGATGTTTTCTTTGACTTAGCTGAAGAAGAATTTGACTACAGCAGAATACTTTAAGATTAATACTTCTTTTGATTAATTTTGAAAGCTGGGGGTAAAACCACACTGGATATTTGTAACAATGGTTTCCAGAGACTAGATGACGGGGAAAAAAACCAAACCAGAAATAGTTAAAATTTTATTTCTCACTTCTGCGTTCGAATGGTGACTTCTTTCGGTCTTCCTATGTCTCTACCTTTCAAATCAAATTCTGGGTCGAAGTATTCCTCCAGAGTAATAGCAGTAGGATTGTTACTTGCAGCATACTCTGTTGTCTTGGTCGTACTCTATATGGAAAGAGAGAAAAAAAGACCTCCAAAAGTATGGAACAGACAGTGGCTGCCAGAGGATACTTCTAAGTTGCCTCCTGTGAAGTAACTCATTCTCTATTTTAGACACCAGTGACACATCACCATAAACACAAGCACACACACCTAGACTGCTTTTGACTGAGATTAAAAATCTCCAAGCATCTTAGAGAGAGGAAAAACCGGGTCAATACTTTAAAGCTAGAAACCAACCAGAAACGCACACACAAGCTACAGCATTTCTAGGCTCCAAATCCTTTATTAAAGGCAAAACTTTGATGGGCTATTTGAAACAAAGATCTCTAGATCTGTGGAAGATCTGCAGTGCCATCCTGATACAGAGCCAGCAGTTGGGAGCTCTGTTACCTACTGTACTTAGGTACATACAAGGGAGTTTCTAAAGCCATATCGAAATCGTTATCAACACATTTCAGAACAGCGAGGATATGTGGTTTTCCTCCAAGTCTATATCTTTTCCATAAGAGTGTTCAGAAGGAGGTACCTGCTCTTCATACAGAACATTGGAGGGCTTAGAACAAACAAAACCGCCTCAGGGAAAATGTAAACCTCCTAATCAAAATTGCTGCCAAACTAAGGAAACAAGAGGTGACTCCACACACCTAGAATTCCTGTGGGCACGGATCTCTGCGCTGCAGTGACCTGTTTTGATGTCAAAGACACTCACCTGAGCACCATACTCGTGCTCCACTGTACCCAGAAATGATTCCAGGGGGTTCCTGTCAGCTTCAGATAACAGGAGGGGAAAAAACCAAAAAATCTGTTACTATTAATGACAAGTAAAACTTACATACACACCAGGCTAATAAGCAAGGCTTCTAACCCAAAGGGAAGTAAGCTGCTCACACCTCCTGTAAGCTTTACCAGGCAAGCCCAGGACCTAAGGGTGCCAGTACAGAATGGGTACAGCACACAGAACAGAGGCAAAGGTTTCCAGTTGTTTCTATCATTAGCAGAGAGCCTCATTGTTCACAGTGCCTCTCCTCCCCGGCCCCAAGGTAGGCCAGTGAAGGGCAGTGTTTCCGTACAAACTTACTGGCTGGTCACCCTTTACTCTAGTTTAAATACCATCAGAAATTAGTGAACCAAAGCAAAACAAGAAGCCCAAGCAAACAAAGCCTACAGGAATCTTGTTATCATGGCCTAAGCGCAGTAAAGGCATGAAGACATTCCAGAGCAGGAAAAAGCATGGAAAAGTGCAGCCTTTTAAAACTTCCACTAAGCCTTCAACAGTTCTGAAGGGCTCTTCTTTCCTCTAAATAGAGCCAGGATAAACACTGGTTCATTTGCAGGTTAGGAGTCAGGTAATGAGCTACCTCAGCCACACAACACGTGGAAGTAAAGCAGGGCAAAGTCAGCAAGAAAAGTATTTCCCTTGTCTATCTGCCCAGTTCTTCTGCAGTCACACAGAGAAGGTATCCGAGAGCCAAAAGGTTCTACTTATTTCCAGTTATCCCACAGGAAAACTACCTTTATATCTTTTCTTCTCCTCTTCTGTTAAATGTTCTGTTCGGATTTTTGTGACCACATTCACATTGTTTGCAATGTATACCTTAAAAAAAAAAAAAAGTAGAAGGACAAAAATGAAAAAGCATCACAGGTTAAAAAAGTAAAACCATGTATACAAATCTAAAGACAGAATAAAGCAGCATGGATCTGCACCTCATTGATAAAGATCTTAATCTTTAACCTACTGGTGATCAACAGGAAATGCTGCACTCTGATTTTTCTGTTTGCTTTGGTATAAAGGAAACGACATATTCCTGACAGACCTAGGCTAAGGCTGAAACTACATGCCACCTGCTGGGCAAGTTGAAAAAGTAAGACACCCTGCAAATGATACACCACAGCATCTCCAGCCAGCATGAACCTCGCCAGCCTCCTGTGCCAAAAGAATGGCAAAGGAGTTTGGTCACTGACCTTGACAGCAACAGAGGTCGGCCTTCCAGCCAAGTTCCTGGAAAGCATATTTACACACTTTTAAATAGATTCTGCAACTAACTAAACCAACCTCAAAACTAGATGGGCATTAATGGGGAAGGAAAGTCAGATAATGCTATTTCTAAACAGAGGTCACTCGTAAGACCTTCCAAATGAAATTTAGTGATAGCTTAATTCTTCAGGAACACTAACGAACCCCATGTCCAACTTAACAGTCCTGCAGTCTTAGCAGAAAATCCTTCCTATAACTGCAGAAAGCGACTCAGCATTTATTTTCTATTAAATGAAATTACAAAATGCAGTTTATTGCACAACTTCTAAAACCTGGAGTAAACACAGACATATGAGTCAGGGAAGTTAAAGCTTGTGATTCTTAAATTCCTAACACAGTAAGGCTGTAAAGCCATCTTCAAAAATATTTCACTAAAGTGAAACGGAGGACAAAGCCAGTGTCACATGGAACAAATCTAAGCAGCTGTATGACTCATGAGCACGGTCAGGGTCTTTAATCTACCAGCAGTCTGGTATTACCTGAATTCATGATGCAACTCACGGCAGCAGGAGGCTGTTATTTCCTCACAACACTGTCACTAGAGAGTGCTCGAGGCACTTCACCAACGGGTTCCTTGTCTTTCAACAGTGAAAGAATTACAATGTTCAAGTTCAGTTCCAGTTTCTGGACGGGAGGGAGTTCTAGCAGTTATGCTGAATCTTCTGTCCCTCTTCTCCTGAAACGCTTTGATCCTCCCTCTCCCCTAACACCCTGGTGATGTTCCTGCATTCGGGCACATTCCCTCCCGCAAGCCTGGCGGTCCCTCACTCCTGCCCAGTTCTGCTGGCAACACAATAAAGCTCATGATGGGAAGCTTAGAACTCAAAATACCCAGGAAATAAAGGCAAAACACAATCACACTGCAGTGAGCTGTAAGACCTCTTTACACAGAATGGGCTTTACCTTGGCTTCATACCCATTCACGCCTTCCGCTCTTTCTGTCCTCCACACCCAGAATCCAGACGTGGTTCTGAAAGAAGTGAACACCACAAGCGTCTATACAGCTGCATTTCCACACAATCCCCACCCCATTTTTCTAAAATAGGTTTTAAACATTTGACAGGTTGATTTTCACCCCAGACAACAGCACAGGTCAATCTGTCCTCACGCACGCATCACAAGAGCGCTCAGGAAGTCACGCTGTTGCTGTTCTTATCCAGCCCGTGGCCAGAGATTTTAGATCGAGATGTGGATACCCGAGTCACAGAGGAGGATGACAGCCTGCAAACTTACTGAATTATTTTGACAGCAGCTCTTAACACACGATTTAATTTCAAAAGTAACCTGCCATTGCAATTTGGGGAACTGGATGGCAGTACTTCTAAGAAATCTTCATTTCTGCATATGTAGATGCTGCAGCCACTAAGGCTTTGTGAACATCACAGGGTCTGATTCTGAGTAGCTTTAAAAGGGTACAAAATATTCATGAGAAAGATGCTGGAATTATACATCTCACTTTGAAAACACTTGTTTACAGCATATCTTGGGGTGTTTTACTGCATCACAGAGCACTCCAGGAGCTTCATAACAAGGACTGTCTGCACTCAGCTGACAGACACCTGGATAAACACCTTGTAAACAAGGAGGACAAATACGTGTCTGTGGAAAGACACAGTGTACACGTATTTTTATTTGAAGTACTAATGCAAGATTTTCTTTACTCTAGCTACCAGCTGTTCTTTCCTATCAGTTTCAGCACTATAGGTACGGATTTGGGTGAAACACAAACTTGTAATGAGCCATTAACATCGAGCTCACGATAAACTGGAACCTTTCTGCAAATCAATTCTTTCAACTGGAAGCTTTTTGCCAAGCAACAGTGGCAAGCTGACCAAGACACATGTCTTTACCTAATGGTATGTAAAGTTTAAAGTAATTTCAGATCCAGCCTTAGAAGTTTTTCTTACCAGAACTTTTGAGAGCTTCTCTTTAAAGCTTTATTGCAAGCATGACCATCCACAATCGTGAAGCGTTTATTTGTTAGGAGAAACTCTGTATCTTACCTTTCAAAAGCGATATTTTTTGTATCAAGGCATGTATTAATGATTGGAGATGTAAGGCGTCTTTCCACGTCTTTTCTTTTTGGTGTCATAGATCCCAATGTCAGACGTTTCATGTGTTGGGAAATCTCAAAACGCTCCGTTGTAACGAACTTATCATCGTGATTGATCTCAATTAGTTCTGCCCAACCTCCAGTATCTGTTGGAAACGGTACATCTCAATCTAAAAAACTTAGCAACAGTATTCCAAAACGAAAAACTGAGAATATATTGTGTATCAAATCAGGGTGGACCCTAATTCACTGTATTTTACACTCAGCTGAGATCAAAGTTGGAGCTGTATCTAAAATTATTTTTTATTTGAGGGGCAGGAGAACAGAAAGGGGAAAAGTAAGCAAGAGATTGAAAGAAAATTTTAGCCCTATTATCAAATTTTGACCTCATATTTACTCAGAGCAAAGAAATCAGGCCATGATGTTAACCCACAAAACAGTATCTCTCTGAGACACTCACAGAACACTTATATAAAACTTTCTACAAATTCAGTACTTGGCCTCAACAGGTCTTTTTGAACAAAATCGGGGTTTCTCATTGTGGCTGACATAGTATTTGGTGATCAATGGTGCAGACATGCTGAAGTATTTACCTTCTCCCTTGAAAATTAAACTACGCCTTCCTCTCTCCCAGCTCATATTTTCAAAGCCCAGTAAAGTGATATCAACACGCAGCTTGGCACCGCTCTTACGTCAGACATCACTTGGACAAACTCTAGAAACCAGTGGGACTATAAGAGAAAACGAGAAAAATTTAAATATTCAGGAGAGTAAGTGCACAGGAAGCCTGAACTCAAGCAGAAGTTATATCCCTGCTACAGGATTGCTCAGTATTGATCATTATTCCAGAGGAGGTGCGATATTGATCCTCTTTAGCTTTAAGAACAATCAGCTTAGGGACAAAACCTACCAGCTTTAATTTAAAGATGAACATGAGAAAGAAGATGACATTAGTTCAGACTAAAAGATGTGAAATGGCACAAACCCCACCGCCTAGCAGTCTAATAGTTAGCTGTTTGCAAAACTGAAGTCAACTGTAAGGCCTAGCGTTCGTTCCCTTAAAAGAAAAGCAGGTACTTCCCAAGTAGTCTGTGCATCTATATATGAGACATGTATCACTGTCTTAGTCACCAATAGCTAGAGATGGGTCAACAAAACCCCAAGAAAAGTCTCCAGCAATTATAACAATGGCTAAAGTCTGCATTAAAAACAAAAAAACCAAACAACAATACAACAAACAAACAGCAAACAAAGAATAATTGCGCAACCAAAATATAAGAGGTTATTCTGAGTGGTGAAGAGAATATCTGGGGAGCAGGTATTTCTCTGCATATCTTCTGTGACACTCGTACATACACAAGCCCCTTTGCCTGCAGCTTAGAGCAGGTAACAGTGACCAGGATCCTTACCCCAGCTAGTGAACTCCCATTTCATTTCCACATAAAAGTCAGGAGTCTGGAAAAGAAAAACATTTTATGAATACTTCACAAAATAGTTTTAATCTAACATTCAGTACAGCACTTCCTGGGAAGGTTTTAGACAGAATCAAAGAATCGTTTAGGTTGGAACAGACCTTTAACTCATCGAGCCCAACCATTAACCCAGCACTGCCAAGCCCACCACTCAACCATGTCCCCAGTGCCACGTGTACACGTGTTTTAAACACCTCCTGCCCGACTGGGGGTCGTCTGATAACAGACTGAGGGTGCACTCGATCCCCTCATCCAGATCACTGATAAAGACATTAGACAAAGGAAAACAAAACAACAACAAAAAAAAACCCAAATCAGAATGAGACATGATAAAAGAACATTAAAAAAATGAAATTGGAACGAGCAAGCATAAAAGACACTGGTCTACCACTGCTACTTTCTGATGAGGTGTTCTTCTCTATTTTACTATAAGAGCAGTAACACCTTCAAGATTCAGCCTCCAACGCTGGAGTTCATGACTGAGGATTTCACAGTCAAGTTAAGGAACAAGTCTCCATCTCCCACATGCAAGTTGAAAGGAAGAACACAATTGCCCATCTGATTTCAGTTAACTGAACTGAACTACTTCAATGAGAATTACAGTCTGGACTAAGAGGTTTGAACTAAATAATTACCTCATTAATCTTTTGGAGTAATTCAGGAACTCCTCCAAGTGTCATGGAGGTCTGCTGGTAGTCCCGATGCTGCAGAATCATTTGCACCATCTCTGGATCTCCTGTGCTGACAGCCTCGTGTAAAACTGGAAGAAATCCAGACACCAGCTAGTTTCAGTTTGCTTTCGGAGCAAAACACCCAAGGTAAAAGCAGCCAAGATACAACATCTGCAACTGAAAAGCATTAACACACGACTTCTGTTTTCCGAGTTATCTTTACCTGTCCATCCCTGTGCATTCTCTTTAGTTACATCTGCCTTGTGTTGAAGGAGGACTTTGGCAGATTCTATATAACCCAAGGAAACAGCAAGGTGCAACAAGGTCCGGCCTCGTGGGTCACGTTGATCGACATCCTGTTGAGTATCGGAGAAAAAATAAAGCTGAAGCTGTCCTATCAAATGTAACTCATCAGAGCACACTGAGAAGAGTTCATATAAACAAAGCCTGCCAGCAGTAATCCAGGAGCCAATATTCCCTGGGCATTCCCACGTTATCAGTCTGTGGTGCACAGTCGACTCGGTTTTCAAACTGTACCACCCTCCTGCACCCCGTGCAGTGCCGTCTTACTTCCCCACTGAAATAAAAAGAGAAGCAGAACAGGGCCTATAAACCGAGAGAGTAAGAACTGGTATTGCTGTAAGGCAGGGCTGAGTTCTTGGTGATGCTTCTCATTTCTTTTTCTGTAATCATTTCCCCTTCTGTCTCCCCTCAGAAGGGGTCTCTGTCAGGAGGAGACGGGAGCTCTAGCCTGTGTGCATTGCCCCATGGACAGTCTGCAGCCCGAGAGAGCAACAGAGGGTTCAACATTATAGAACAGGGCAGGGGAGGGGGAGGAAAAAAAAAAGTAACAGGGCATACAACACCAATTTTGTATCGCACTTTTTGAAACTATAGAAGCAAATGGTATTTTACAAAGCATCCATTTGACTGACACACACAGCACAATGAAGAGTGAGTGCATTCTGAACAAGTCACTAAAAAAAAAAAAAAAAGAAAAAAGACTACACAGGCATAAATATCCAAAACATGCAAGCACAACATACTCATACCTTACATATTTTTCACTATTAGCTTAGAGATTTGAAACAGAAGAGCATCTATAACTAAAGGAAAAGGGGAAAGTCAATAGCAGAATAAGAAAGGAAGGTTATTATGCAAGTTAACATGGTTATCTGACAGCATTAAGTTGGAAAGATCACAAACAGAGGAGGGAAAGCTTCATTTTAAAGCATTCTCTTTCCACTGCTGTGGTGGAATACTCATTGATGTGCTTCCCCACTTCCTACAGCTCCAATGCCTATGGCACTGGCGGGTGAGGGACTCCAAGGCGTCCCTCGCAGCGGGGGAACCACACGCTGTACCTGTCACTTGCCATACCACGGGCAGCTGGCCAGGGTCTCAGATTCCCTCACGCACCCCTCCAACAGCAAGAAGCTTACCCCAAGGAAGCAGGAGGAAACGTATCTTTGGAATACTTTAAAAAAATAAGTTATTTAAAAGCAGATAAAGGAAGTAAGAGACAGACACGTTCCATCTTAACACGTTGCTTATTTCCTCGCAGTATGAAGCGTCTGAGGTAGGAAGCAGCACTTCACAAGTGGGAGCTGCAGTCCCAGACTAAGAAGCAGAACAATCCTCATTTAATTACAAAATTTCACAGATGAGAACTCTATTGAAATAGAAACAAATACACAGAAGCAACGTGCCAGTAAGGTTAGAGGTTTTGTTAAGGTGTAAGATTACATGAATTAGATAAAAAGTGACTGCATTCCAAAGATTCTCCTAAAAATAGGACAGGAGCATGCTCTAAGCAAGCATTAGTACACTGTGGTGTATCGTTAGAATTGCAGATGGTAGCCGCTAGCCAGGAGGCGGCACAGCTGATCTCTGGCTCATATACTTGTGGTGTCAGGTAGAATGTAATTAATACCCTCTGCTTCTGCAAACTGTACACGCTAGCAAGTGTCGGAGCTGTCACACAGCATCTCAGCAAGAAGGATGTCTGCTGCTCCAGCTCTGCTGCAGCTTTTCAGACCATTTCCTTACGTCATCACCATTTCTCGCTTAGCTGTCCCAGAGAGGGAACAGCTTTGTATTTTTCTACTCTACAGCATGAAACAATGATCCATTTATCAGAGATGCTGAAAACGTTCCAGCCAGTATAAAAATGCTGCCCTCACAGTCTTGGACAGCAACAAAGCTGTAAGAACTGCTGGTCCTCAGCAACTAGAGGCTGGTTTAATCTTCAGCTGCAGCAGCCACCTGTGCTGCATGTTGACTTCCCTTTAAGGTAAGCAGTATTTATTGCTTTTCTGGCACAGAAAAAAAAAAAAAAATCAATGTCCATCATATCTGCTCTTCCTGATCTGTTTCAATGACTCCTAACACTTTCTAAAGAGCTATTCTGTAACCTGTGTACAAATGCTCTGAGCACAGCTTTACAGGTGAGAAGTCAATGTTTATATCTCACATAACAAAAAGTATATTCCTGCGCCTCCTTACATCACTACCACAACCACAAATAAATAGGTAAAGAGCAGGAAGCACAGCAACCCCACAAGCCCAACAAACAGACCTGGCAGTACCATCGCAGTTACTTCTCCCTAGAAGGGCAGTAAGCGAGGGGCACCAAGCCCTGGACCACAGCACAAGCTCTGTTGGGGCCAAAAACCCCCTCTGTCCTGCCTCCCTGGTCCTGCACCCCCCCGCCCAGCCGCCTGTAGTCATTATTCCAGACCAGGACGTGCAGGGGAAACGCGCTGCTGGCCCTGCCAGGGGAACTCATCATGCCACACACCTGCGGGAGCGGGGGAAGCAGGGTGCCTACCCTCACTGTTCCCCCCTCGCTTTATTTAGCACACCCCCAATTACTCAACCCCTGAACCCTTTAAACTTCTCTCTCCTGGCATGCACCTGTCCCAGGCAGTGGGG